>NC_057389.1:65639316-65864707 GCF_019320065.1 Cervus canadensis
TTAAAACTCTCCAGAAAGCCAGGAATAGAAGGAACATACCTCCCATAATACAGCTCTGTATGACATACCACAGCAAGCATTACCTCAAATGGTGAAGAAATCAAAAGCATTTCCCCCTGAATCAGGAACATACAAGGGTGCCCACTCTCACCACTACTATTCAACATAGTGTTGGAAGTTTTGGCCACAGCAATCAGAGCAGAAAAAGAAGTAAAAGGAATCCAGATAGGAAAAGAAGAAGTGAAACTCTCACTGTTTGCAGATGACATGATCCTCTACATAGAAAACCCTAAAGACTCTACCAGAAAATTACTAGAGCTAATCAATGAATATAGTAAAGTTGCAGGATATAAAATTAACACACAGAAATCCCTTGCATTCCTATATACTAACAATGAAAAAAACAGAAAGAGAAATTAAGGAAACAATACCATTCACCATTGCAACAAAAGAATAAAATACTTAGGAGTATATCTACCTAAAGAAACAAAAGACCTATACATAGAAAACTATAAAACACTGATGAAAGAAATCAAAGAGGACACAAACAGATGGAGAAACATACCGTGTTCATGGATTGGGAGAATCAATATTGTCAAAATGGCTATTCTACCCAAAGCAATCTATAGATTCAATGCAATCCCTATCAAGCTACCAACGGTATTTTTCACAGAACTAGAACAAATAATTTCACAATTTGTATGGAAATACAAAAAACCTCGAATAGCCAAAGTAATCTTGAGAAAGAAGAATGGAACTGGAGGAATCAACCTGCCTGACTTCAGACTCTACTACAAAGCCACAGTCATCAAGACAGTATGGTACTGGCACAAAGACAGAAATATAGATCAATGGAACAGAATAGAAAGCCCAGAGATAAATCCACGAACCTATGGACACCTTATCTTTGACAAAGGAGGCAAGGATATACAATGGAAAAAAGACAACCTCTTTAACAAGTGGTGCTGGGAAAACTGGTCAACCACTTGTAAAAGAATGAAACTAGAACACTTTCTAACACCATACACAAAAATAAACTCAAAATGGATTAAAGATCTAAATGTAAGACCAGAAACTATAAAACTCCTAGAGGAGAACATAGGCAAAACACTCTCTGACATAAATCACAGCAGGATCCTCTATGACCCACCTCCCAGAATATTGGAAATAAAAGCAAAAATAAACAAATGGGACCTAATGAAACTTAAAAGCTTTTGCACTACAAAGGAAACTATAAGTAAGGTGAAAAGACAGCCCTCAGATTGGGAGAAAATAATAGCAAATGAAGAAACAGACAAAGGATTAATCTCAAAAATATACAAGCAACTCCTGCAGCTCAATTCCAGAAAAATAAATGACCCAATCAAAAAATGGGCCAAAGAACTAAACAGACATTTCTCCAAAGAAGACATACAGATGGCTAACAAACACATGAAAAGATGCTCAACATCACTCATTATCAGAGAAATGCAAATCAAAACCACAATGAGGTACCATTACACGCCAGTCAGGATGGCTGCTATCCAAAAGTCTACAAGCAATAAATGCTGGAGAGGGTGTGGAGAAAAGGGAACCCTCTTACACTGTTGGTGGGAATGCAAACTAGTACAGCCACTATGGAAAACAGTGTGGAGATTCCTTAAAAAACTGGAAATAGAACTGCCATATGACCCAGCAATCCACTTCTGGGCATACACACTGAGGAAACCAGATCTGAAAGAGACACGTGCACCCCAATGTTCATCGCAGCACTGTTTATAATAGCCAGGACATGGAAGCAACCTAGATGCCCATCAGCAGACGAATGGATAAGGAAGCTGTGGTACATATACACCATGGAATATTACTCAGCCGTTAAAAAGAATTCATTTGAATCAGTTCTAATGAGATGGATGAAACTGGAGCCCATTATACAGAGTGAAGTAAGCCAGAAAGATAAAGAACATTACAGCATACTAACACATATATATGGAATTTAGAAAGATGGTAATGATAACCCTATATGCAAAACAGAAAAGGAGACACAGATGTACAGAACAGACTTTTGGACTCTGTGGGAGAAGGCGAGGGTGGGATGTTTCAGAGAACAGCATTGAAACATGTATATTATCTATAGTGAAACAGATCATCAGCCCAGATTGGATGCATGAGACAAGTGCTCGGGCCTGGTGCACTGGGAAGACCCAGAGGAATCAGGTGGAGAGAGAGGTGGGAGGGGAGATCGGGATGGGTAATACATGTAACTCCATGGCTGATTCATGTCAATATGTGGCAAAACCCACTACAATATTGTAAAGTAATTAGCCTCCAACTAATAGAAATAAATGAAAAAAAAAAAATGAAAACATATACCAACGGTTCTTAAAAATTTTTTTTTTCAGCTAAGTTATGCTTTCATAGGAAAAAATAGAGACTCTTTAAAGTTTTTCGATAAAAAATGCCAAAAGTCTTATTGACAAGACTATAATATCTATATCATACAGCCACTACAACAAAATTAGTGTTTTGTGCATTTACATTTCACCTAATTATTGATATATGAAATGATCACAACTGTATCACTTTTTCCTTTCCCTTTGAACTAAATAGTCTCTTTACTCTTTTTACTTCACTTTTATTGCACTTTTTATTCCTAATAAATTTGCTAATCTTAATCATATACAAATCTGCATGTAATTACATTGGTGATTAAATTATGAATCTTTCACTTAAGGGTCTAATACACTTAAAGTCTAATACTTTCACCAGCTTTCCCAAAGTCTAAAACCTTAGAACACTTTCAATTCCATTACACTTTCTTGAGTGTTTTATTATTTCTGCAATCTATCTATATTTTAATTTCCATGGGATGTTATCTGTCACTGCTGTTTAGTCAGTAAATCATTTCTGACTCTTTACCAGAGATGTAAGTAGTTCTTTATAAAACAAAATTAAATTATATTTACTTCCTAATCATTGCTTCCTTTCCTCCTCTTTCCATTGCACATTCCTAATTTTCAGTCTGGGATTATTTTTCTTGGAGCTTAATATCTCACTCTAGTATTTTGTCTAATTTAAAGCAGTTAACAATGAAATATTTTACTTTACGTTTTTAAAGACATCTTTACTTGCGGCAACATTGATGCTTGATATAGAATTCTGATTTGATGTGATAATTATCCCACTTTAAAAATAGTGTTCTGTTAGTATTTATCTTATTTTGTTTCAATATTAGTGTCAAAAATTAAGCCTTTTCTTGCGTGTTTGGTTTCTGCATTCTCTACATATTCGTTAGGTTAACTTTGGCTTTTTGACCATAGGATAGCTTTTCATTGTTTCTTCTGCATATACTTGTGTTAGCTAATGTTGAGTTACTGCAAATGTAGGTGGATGCCTTTCACCAATATGAAATGTGCTTGTGTATTTTCACTTGTAATATTGTGACTGAAAGTGGGGTCCAGCTATTTACCACTCAAAAGCCACTAAAGAGGCAAGGTTGGTAGAAAGGAAAATTTGTTTCATTTTGGATGCCAGAAATGGGGGTGGGGGAGGGAGGACTCCTATCCAAAGGCCAACTTCCCCCTCACAATCAGGGAGTACTAGCTTTTATTGACAGAGGGAAGGGGCTACATGCAGAAACAACAGTTAGCTCTGACAGTCACCTTGAAATTGGTCATGCAGTAGTGTGATCAGTGTCATCTTGATTGTTTTAAGTAGTTCAGTTCAGTTCAGTCGCTCAGTCATGTCCAACTTTTTGCGACCCCACATGAACCGCAGCATGCCAGGCCTCCCTGTCCATCACCAACTCCCAGAGTCCGCGTAAACCCATGTCCATTGTGTCAATGATGCCATCCAGCCATCTCATCCTCCGTTGTCCCCTTCTCCTCCTGCCCTCAATCTTTCCCAGCATCAGGGTCTTTTCCAACGAGTCAGCTCTTCACATCAGGTGGCCAAAGTATTGGAGTTTCAGCTTCAACATCAGTCCTTCCAATGAACACCCAGGACTGATCTCCTTTAGGATGGACTGGTTGGACCTCCTTGCAGTCCAAGGGATTCTCAAGAGTCTTCTCCAACACCACAGTTCAAAAGCATCAATTCTTCTGCACTCAGCTTCTTTATAGTCCAACTCTCATATCCATACATGACCACTGGAAAAACCATAGTCTTGACTAGATAGACCATTGTTGTCAAAGTAATGTCTCTGCTTTTTAATATGCTATCTAGGATGGTCATAACTTTCCTTCCAAGGAGTAAGTGTCTTCCAATTTCATGGCTGCAATCACCATCTGCAGTGATTTTGGAGCCCCCCAAAATAAAGTCAACCAGTTTCCATTGTTTCCCCATCTATTTGCCACGAAGTGATGGTTTTAAGTAAAGTTAGTCTTTATTTTCAGGGTTGGTTTGTTCCCATTTCCTTGAGGCAAATTCCCAGAATTATGTCAGATTATGTCTTGGCTGTAGTCTGGCCATCAACTAGTTAACTTCTTTCACATGGTGAAAGTTTCACTATCTAGCTCAAAGGGTGTGTTCAGAATTTATTTATAGCTCTTGAGGAGGAATTAAAAGACTAACTTTGCTTAATGACTAAACTAAATTACTTATTCTTGTTGGACTCTTTTCCTTTAATCCTGCATTTTCTCGTTTCTCTACTTAAACTTATTTTTGACTAAAATTTTTCCACAGAAGAAAGTCAAGCTGAGGACATTGGGGGGATGGTGAAAGACCATAAGGTCTTGCTCTGTTTCAATATCAATTCCTCCCCTTTTAATCTCTGCTCCCCTTTTAATCATATCTCTCTTCAATTTTAAGTCTGTGTTGTTTATTATTTTTCACTCTCAGTTTCTGTTGAAATATTTGTTCTGCCTTACTCTTTAGTAATCCAGGTAAAAAGTGTAGAATCAATATCTTCTTAATTACCAAAATTTTTAGCTTCATTTCTAAGACAGACAGAATGAAAAACTTTGATTTTTAAAAAAGAACAGTTTTACAATAAGGCCATATAGTGAAAGAAAAAATTCACTGCTTCTCTACTGATTTGAATAAGCTCTATAATAATCCTAGTTTGACCTCATAGGGTCTGACATGCTCCTGCCCTACATGAGGAGGAGCTAGTAATGTAAATCTGAGGTCTACTCAGAGAAGAATTTTTTTTCCTCCTTCCCAAGTTTCCTTTGATTATAAAATGGTGGCCCACTTAATCCTTGGGGCAGAGCTCCCTTGCCTGCTTCCTTGCATTGCTTATAAGCATCCTATATTAATAAATCTATTTATTGCCTATCACTTTTCCTCTTGCTGAGTTCCTCTTCCTGAATTCCTTCTGCACTAAGACATGAAGAATCTGAGCTTCAGTAAGTACAGACACTAGGTGAGTGATTCTAATTAAAAAACCATGGGTTTGAGTTCCAATATGAGGTACACAGTTTCAGGTTTGTTCTTGAGGGTGTTTCTGGAAAAGACTAGCACTTGATTCCATAGACTAAGTAAATAAATCCACTTTCATGAATGTGAGTGGGTGTTTTGCTATTTGGTCAGGGCCCAAATGGAAAAAAACTGAAGGTAGGATTAATTCATTCTCCCTCGCTGGTACATCCATATTTTCCCACCTCTGGACTTCAGAACTCCTGGTTCTCAAGCATTTGGAATTGGAATCAAGTATACTGCTGACTTTTCTGGATTTCCAGTTTGGAGATAGTAGTTTCTGGGGCTTTTCTGTCTATCAAGCCACTGAGTCAATTCTTACAATAAATTTTCATATATATGTATACATATGTATACATATATATGAATAGTTTTGGTGAGCTGACCAGATTTATGTTTTAAATGGATCATTGTGACTAGAATCTCATACCTGAATTAATGGAGAAAGGATTAGGAATCTTAAACTGTCATTGCTAGTCTATTAGAGGAGGTCATTCAAAAGATGACATCTTGCATAAGTATGGTTAGTGGATGGATTTTCAATATACCAAGAAGTAAAGATTTAAAAATTTACCAGTTTGTAAATTGGCCTGGCGCCAGGGTCCAGGATGAATGGCGTTGGGGAGAGAGAGAGAGAGAGAGAGAGAAAGAGAGAGAGAGAGAGAGAGAGAGAGAGAGAGAGAAGCTTTGATAGGGCCAAGTCTATGTTTTACTTTTTGACAACCGGTTTTATACCCTTTCACAGAACATTTTCAAGGTATAAGATGCTTACTTATGTTAATACAAAAATTAATCTTTCTGCAAAAGTTGTCAGTTGCATTTACCTAAGAAGTTTACCCCATACTGACTTTGAGACTTTAGTGAGGGAGCTTCTGCCTAGCACTCTTGACTGACAATTAACAACCATCTCATTGTTACCACACTAGGGCTAAGTTCTTATTTCTCTAGATCTTTAACTATATTAACAATGGTTTTTATAACACAACCTTATCACATTAAAGGCAAAAATACAGCAAGCAAAAACACAGCAAGCAAATCACAACCCAATAACCACCTATAGAATAATTTTTCTTATGTTTTCTAATAGGACTCCTTTATCCCTTAAAAGGGCTCTATATCTATTAGGGCTTTTATATAATCAGGTTCTTTATGCTATTTTATGATTAGGATATTATAAGCAATCATGCATATTAGTATCAAGGGCATAAATGCATTTGGCTAACAAACTACCAGCAAAGGAGTTTAAATTAAAACACTCCTTTCACCCTGAATAATCTCATAAAATACCACCACCTGGGAAACTTATTGATTAAAGTTCTAAATTGATTCTTATTTGGGAAGAGATCCGGGAAGGCCTTCCTGCCTGTGTCAGAGAAATTAGGGAGTAGTCCATTGAGGCAGGCATCAGAAAAACAGATATCATCTTTAAGGCGAGAGCCGGGGGCAGCTTTTCGAAATCCCTGAAAACCTGATCTGCCTTGCCTGTCAGGCTTTCTCCTCGTGACCTTGTCATGGGTGGGATCTTGTGAGCTGACCTTTTCGAAAACCCCTGAAAACCTGATCCGCCTTGCCCGTCAGGTTTTCTCCCTTATGGCCTTGTTAGAGGTAGAGTCTCGTGTGTTGGCTCCTGGCAGCCTGGGTTTGGATAATAATCTTCAAATTTCTCTCCTTGTCTCACACCAGTTTTGTAATGTCCCTAAATCTTTTCCTCAATGTATAATACCTATACCAGCATTATCAACATCAATTAGGACCCTCTTAGAAGTGAAAATTCTCCACTCCCACTTAAGACCTATGTGGGTTGAAGTCCAGAAATCTGAGTTTTAGAAACCCTGTAGCTGATTGTGATGGCACATTTATCCAGTACAGAAAAATGATAGAATATCCAAATAGACTGAGACATTCACCATGGATGTCAGTGTTTGTCCCTCATTTTACTCAAACTACATATTTTAATTTTAAAAAGAAAGCTCAAGAAATATGCCTCAACTTCACAGAGGAAACAGTGAGACTATGAAATAGGTCAAGCAGAAAACTGGATTCAGCTCTAGCTACTCTGTAATACTTATACCTACATTGTATCTGGAACTGCATGTTCCAGAGGTCAGTGACAAGAATAATTTCCCAGGCTGACAGTGAGTTCAGGAACAGCCAACAGGGGACCACTTTGGAGATCAAGAGACTGAAAGGACTACAGGTTGCATCAGTGAAGGAGAACTTGTATGTCCTTTGTATTTTACAAATGACTTAACAACAGTTGCACCAAGTAGTTGTGACAAATCCTTTGACCAGTATAAGGGTGGATAGGGGTCTGCATTCCAGTCCTAGAGAAGTCCAAGAATATTCATAGCTATCATAGATGAGCCCAGAAACAGACCTGGTTCTCTCGTAGCCTCTCTTTGGGAATCAGGAAAATTCTGGAGATGAAAAGAAACAGAAGCAGATTGTGAAGAAAGCAGAGGAGAGACCGCCACTAGCCTTGAGGACATATGGGATTGTCAGGGAAGAAGAGAGGAAGAAAATCCAAGAAAGACCCTAGAAAACACAGTAAGAAAGGCAACATTCATGCTGGAGAAAAGGAAAGTGGTGCAGACCTTGAGAAATTCATCTTATGATGTATCTGACCTTTCATCAGCATCTGCTTGCAATGTCCATCATCCTATTCATGTCTCATAGAGAAAGTTTGTTGCTGGACCACGAAAGATGCCAGCATTCTTGGCCTCCAGAGGAGAAGAATTCAATCTGGGGCCAGAGACGAGGCTTGATTGCTCAGAGCTTTTTTGTAATAAAGTTTTATTAAAGAGATAGAGAAAGCTTCTGACACAAATATCAGAAGGGGGATGGAGAGTGCCCCCTCACTAGTGTTAGCAAGGGAGTTATATACTTTTTAATTAGCTACTACAATGAATCAAAAGAATGTCTGGAGGTTGTAAAGATCTTATTAGACCCACTCCCATAATTTACATTTTAAGATAACAGGAATAGCCAGAAGGTTATCAGGAATGAGAAACTGTCCTCAAGCAGGATACATTGTTGTTATATAATCCTTAGTACAGAGTTTAAGCTGAGTTGTTTGTTGTGTAATCATCAGTTCCAGGCTTAAGGATAAAAAAGTTTTATGCAACTAAGACTAAGGAATGTAGAGGAAAACAATACATTTGTCCTTTCCTCCTCCTTGAGAATTCCAGACCCCTCTCTCTTTGGGGACCCCTGGACTTCTTATCAACCTGCCTAGGCATTGGCTCTCTCAATAGGAAACTCTATTTATATTTTCCTTGATTGGTCTTCATTTTTTATATTAAATCAATAGGATAATTGAGGCTGAGGTTTTACTTCAGTTCAGTTCAGTTCAGTCACTCAGTCGAGTCCGACTCTTTGCGACCCCATGAATCACAGCACGCCAGGCCTCCCTGTCCATCACAAACTCCTGGAGTTTACTCAGATTCATGTCCATCGAGTCGGTGATGCCATCCAGCCATCTCACCCTCTGTTTTCCCCTTCTCCTCCTGCCCCCAACCCCTCCCAGCATCAGGGTCTTTTCCAACGAGTCAGCTCTTCACATCAGGTGGCCAGAGTATTGGAGTTTCAGCTTCAACATCAGTCCTTCCAATGAACACCCAGGACTGATCTCCTTTAGGATGGACTGGTTGGATCTTCTTGAAGTCCAAGGGACTCTCAAGAGTCTTCTCCAACACCATAGTTCAAAAGCATCAATTCTTTTGCACTCAGCTTTCTTCACAGTCCAACTCTCACATCCATACATGACCACTGGAAAAACCATAGCCTTGGCTAGACAGACCATTGTTGGCAAAGGAATGTCTCTGCTTTTTAATATGCTATCTAGGATGGTCATAACTTTCCTTCCAAGGAGTAAGTGTCTTCCAATTTCATGGCTGCAATCACCATCTTCAGTGATTTTGGAGCCCCCCAAAATGAAGTCTGCCACTGTTTCCCCATCTATATCCCATGAAGTGATGAGACCAGATGCTATGATATTAGTTTTCTGAATGTTGAGCTTTAAGCCAACTTTTTCACTCTCCTCTTTCACTTTCATCAAGAGGCTTTTTAGTTCCTCTTCACTTTCTGCCATAAGGGTGATGCCATCTGAGGTTATTGATATTTCTCGTGGCAATCTTCATTCTGGCTTGTGCTTCTTCCAGCCAAGTGTTTCTCATGATATACTCTGCATATAAGTTAAATAAGCAGGGTGACAATACATAGCCTTGACATACTCCTTTTCCTATTTGGAACCAGTCTGTTGTTCCATGTCCAGTTCTAACTGTTGCTTCCTGACCTCCATGCAGGTTTCTCAAGAGGCAGGTCAGGTGGTCTGGTATTCCCATCTCTTTCAGAATTTTCCACAGTTTATTGTGATCCACACAGTCAAAGGCTTTGGCGTAGTCAATAAAGCAGAAATAGATGTTTTTCTGGAACTCTATTGCTTTTTTGATGATCCAGCGGATGTTGGCAATTTGATCTCTGGTTCCTCTGCCTTTTCTAAAACCAGCTTGAACTTTGCTTGAGCAGCTGTGAAGAGATACCCCACGTCCAAGGTAAGAGAAACCCAAGTAAGACAGTAGGTGTTGCGAGAGGGCATCAGAGGGCAGACACACTGAAACCATAATCACAGAAAACTAGAGGTTTTACTTACTGATTTGAATTTACATTTCTTTCCTCTAGTACTTAAACTTAAAGAAGAGATATCTACTCAAGTGAGGTTTTTTTTTTCTGTTAATGCTGTATTAAATCTGATTTCATACATTATTATTTTCTTAATTATAATTGGTTTCACTTGTAAGTTTCAGATAAAATCAATCAACCTTTCCTTTATTTGTCATATCTTAATTCATATATAGGTAATTTTTATATAAGAAATTGAGTTCCTTAGTACTTGATAAAATTATCATTTCAAGTAAATGGGAAAACTGATTTAAAAAGATGAGGAAAATACATTACAAGTATTAAAAATTGGCTAAATTTTCATTCAAAAATAAGTCTTTTATTTTTGTTTCATTTTAAATTAGTATATTACATTAATTTAGAATTTTGAAGCTCTAAAAGAGTTACAGTAACACATGGGAAAATCATGTATTAATTGAATATTTTATCCAAATGTGAATTTTTACACTAACTGATGATTGAAGAAACAAAATACAAAAGTGCAGTAAAAGATATTCTAAATAGCATTTAGTTATTAAAGAAATATTGTGAGATAGTGGAGTGGTTGAGGCAATAAGGATGTGTTTAATGTATAAATAGTTAGACTGATATTAAAAGCTTTGAGGAAAGTAAGTAATCTGTGATAGAATATCTATCAAAGTCTTGATGACTGACTGTAGTTTGAGTGAAGTGAGTGAAGTTGCTCAGTTGTGTCTGACTCTTTGCAGTCCCTTGGACTATAGCCTACCAGGCCCCTCCATCCATGAAATTTTCCAGGCAAGAGTACTGGAGTGGGTTGCCATTTCCTTCTCCAGGGGATCTTCCTGATCCTGAGATTTAACCCAGGTCTCCTGCATTTTAGGCAGATGCTTTACTGTCTGAGTTACCAGGGTAGCCCTGAGTGTAGTTTTTGGACTCAAAAAGAGAGCAGAATCACTTGATAAATAGAGGTGAAGTGTTGGTCCTTTAATGGACCGGAACCTGGTGGTCCGGAGTCGACGATAAGAAAGTAAGAGAGAGCGCTTGTTGGTCCTTTAATGGACCGGAACCTGGTGGTTCCGAGAGTAAGAGAGAGAAAGAGGCTGATATCCCCTGCTTTACGTGGAAAGCCAATAGAGCCCTGTTCTTAGGGCTCGCGCTGCTGCACGTAGGCACCGGGCGCCCTCTCCAGTGGGTGAAGGCACAGTGCGCCTTCTCGAGAGGGTCTTAGAAGCCCGGGCAAGAAAGAAGCCAGGAATTAGCCAGAAATAGAGAGAGAGAAAGAGAGAAGGAATAGAAAGAAAGAAGGAAAGAAAGAAAGAAAGACACGGGGACCAAAGCTCTGATGGAGCAAAGGTGTTTTAATCAACATGGCGTGGGCATATATACTGTAGTAATTCTCAGCAAAGATAAAGATTAAAATTCCAGACTTACAAAACATAAGATGATCCCTATCAAAGAGAGAGAGTTGCAAACAATCATCTTTTAACACTTGGCTCATAATAAGGAAGAGGGTACTTATCACTGTAATGAGAAATGCCTGGATTCCTCAGCCCCGGGAAAGGTGTGCCTCTCCTCTTAATTCCTGAATATTCAGGAATCAATAAGGGCCAGAGGGTTCCTGACAGATCCAAAACAGCACACAGGAAGCCTTTTGTTAAATGTTTCCTGACAGTGAAGTAGTTTTTATGTTTAATAACATTTGAATGAATAAATAGAATATCATTTTTTTCTGAATGATTCTTCGATCAAGGCCAAAAATGTGATAGAGACTCAGGAGAAAAGAATCCAAGAATGCCTATTTCCCTCGGAACCTAATTTATTACTTCAACTTTTCAAAAAATTGTTATCAGGTTTTAGGAGAATAATATAGCACTTTGGGGCAAAGATGCAGCCTAGTAGCCCAGCACTGGATGCCAAGATGGAAAAGATCTCTATGGACACCATGACCGTGCCCTTAGTGCTGTGGGAGACTGGGAGGAAGGTGACTCAGACTCTGCAGAACACCAGCATGCTGAAGGTCAAGAACTTGGCTTCACTGAAGGTGTCAGGCAGGGTCCTGGCCAGGAAAGTCAAGGGAGAAGGTCCCCAGGGCTAAGGAGCCCAGGTATCCCAGGACACAGTAGAAGGCAGTGACTGAACCCTTATTATACACGATGAAGAGCTCCTTAGGCTCAGGAGTGTCCATCTCAAGGATAGGGAGAGAGATGCCCAGTCAGACTTCACAGATAATCACTTGGATGAGGGAGCACATGGGAATGACATAGTTAGAAGCTCCTGTTACCAGCTGATATCTCATGGTTCTTCCTGGTTTCCTGGCCTTGAATGCCAGAATCACAGTCAGGGTTTTGGCTGAAACAGCCACTGTAAACCCAGCTCCAAATGTAATTTGTCTGAGGATGCAGGTGGCCATGTTGGGATGGGCAATGAAGAGTAAGCAGCAGAGGAAGCACAGGAGGAGGGAGATGAGCAGGACATCTGAAACCCCAGTTATTGGCCTTGACTATGGGGGTGTCTCAGTGTTTCACAAAAACCCACAAAACCACAGCTGTAATCACCCAGAATCACAGAGCTCTGCAGTCCAGTGACATCCCTAAGGAATCCTTGAAGGCTAAGAAAGTCACAATTTTAGGGAGGCAGTGATTTCTCTCACTATTTGGATACTCTTGGTCTGGGCACTGGACACACTGCTTTGCATCTGGGGATAAAGTGCTTTTTCATTTGTACCACATTTCAATATGTGATAAACAAAAATATTTCCTATCATTATGCATACATGCATTGTGCATATTGATCCCTTCTGATGCCATACTCAGACACATTTAATTAGAAAGTGTAGGTGAGGATGTAAAAATTGGAACATTTGTGTGTTCTTTTTGTGAATGAAAAATGGTATAGCAGCTGTGGAAATATATCTGGCAGTTCCTCTAAAAATTAAATATCACTGAGCAATTCCCATCGAGGTGTGTAGTCCCCAAAATTGAAGGCAGTGCCTTGAATAGTGCTACTACACTACACTACACTACTTACTACAATATTGTAAGTGCTACTTACAATAGCTGAAAAATGGAAACAACCTTAATGTCCATTGAAAGATAAATGGATAAACAAAATGAGATACATACATACAATGCAGTGTTATTCTCCCTAAGAAGAGACATTAATTTATCACGTTGAATAGTCAAATCATAGACACAGGAAGTGGAATGGTGTTTACAAGGGTGTGTTTTAAGAGCTCAGTTGCTTCAGTTGTGTCCAACTCTGTGAGACCCCATAGACTGTAGCTCTCCGGGCTCCTCTATCCATGGAATTCTCCAGGCAAGAATAGTGGAGTAGATTGCCATACCCTTTTCCAGAGGATCTTCCTGACCCAGGGACTGAACCCATGTCTCTTACATCTGCACTGGCAAGTGGGCTCTTAATCACTAATGCCACCTAGAAAGCACTGCAAGGGAGTGGGAGTAACTGTTTCTTGGTAACAGAGATGAAGATAGGGCTGATAGTTCTGTGGAGGGACAGTGGAGATGGTCACACAGCAACAGGAATTCATTAACGTCCCCAAATTGTACTCATAAGAGTAATTAAAATGGCAAGTTTTATATGATGTATATTTTTACCACAATAAAAATGGAGAGGTCAAAAAATGATTAAGAACACGAGTTGAGAAACTGGTGCCCAGTGACTCCTTTCCCAAAGCCCTCAGTTTCCTTTTTATTGTGAAATAGGTAAGAGGTGGAAGGCGATTATGAATTTTTATACCGGTGTGGTCAGAAATGTGTCGCTCCGAGCAAAAAGCACAAGTAAAACAGCAAATAGGCTTTCCATCTTGTGGGATTTTTCTGAATCATGAACTATAGCTCTGGCTACACACAGATTTCAGTGTCTGAAAGGAAACATAGAGTGTTTTTGGTCAAATTTTGAACTTATAAGCTGCTATCAGAGGACATCTGTATTTTTCCCAGAGGAAAGAGCTTTTCATCTACTATTACATCACTGTGTCTCCTCCCCAATCCCAGTCTTGTCATATTCTCTAGAACTCTAGAGAATACTAAGTGTGAAATACTAAGTTATACTTCCACGTTCTTTCTTCAGAAATATTTACAGAGACTATGAAAATTTCACCAAAATATTTCATGTATTTCTGGCAATACACCTTGTTTTTCTCTAGTTTAACCACATAATTCAAACATCCAGGCAATGCAGATTCCCATGTGGTAAATGGGAATGTTTTAGGTGCAGAAAAATGTTTTACTATGCTCTTATATTGGGTACATAGAGGATGTAGGTTTTAGGTAAAGAGCCTAACAACGCAAAAAGCAGACACACTATGAAAAGTGGCTTCATAAACAATAGATGTAGGCCACGGAGAGACAAATTATGAGACTGTGTTATGAAATGCAGATTATGATTAACACAATTCATGGCTTCTGATCCAGGGATGGTGCAGATTTGTTTAAAAAAGAAGAGAAATATTTTTATATGCAAAATGAGTCACCTTAATATTACCCTGGAGTTTTCAAACTTGGGAATTTTTTGAAAATAGTGATCAGTGCTTTGAAATACTAATGGGAATGAAGTTTGATGATCAAATAATGTGCAAATAACCAAGAGAATGTGTAAATGGAATATATAAGGTAATAGTTGACATTCATAATCTAGTTGTGTTTAAACATAAGAAGGACTCTTACCCATATGTTAATAAGGGCAGGGTATTAGATATATCCATTACTATTATTTATTGCATTCACCCAACTGATGCAGGAATAGATATACTGAAACTAAAAACAATCATGTATACAACTTGCTTCTTTTAGACAATGTCTCAGAAAGTACATAAGATTCTATACACTGAGGCACGATGTTGCACTCAAAGAGTTAATTTAGTGCCCAGTTAAATGTGTACACACTTCCTCTCATATAAAGATTCTTCTCTAATATATTTACAATGTATACATATAATCTTACAGAGATCTCATACCTCTCTGAATCCAATAGGCCATTCTATTATCTCTTCATTGATCACCAAGCCTTGATCACATAGACTATCAGTGCCAAACTCGTCCACTTTAATTAGGAGCCCAAGACCACCTGGAAAACTCACAGCAGTCAGGATATCATACTGCCCCCTCGTGGCTTCTTTTCTCATCTAAGGATATGTGCTCCCCAGCACGGTTTCTAAATTGGAGTTTTTTTAGTAATAGGGGAAGCTAGAAAAGAAGAAAGATTAATAGTTAAAAAGAAGATTTCCCTGGAATAGGAAATGCAACCCACTCCAGCATTCTTGCTTGGAAAATTTCATGGACAGAGGATCTTGGCGGGTAACTGTCCATGGTGCTGCAAAATGTCGGACACGACTGAGCAGGCACACACAGGCTTCTAAAAGGAAGTGCCTGTACTGTAAATTAGTACAACATGGAATTTTTCCTCTTACATGTTTGAGCAAGAATATGACTGATGACAATGGAGGAAAAACCCTCCCTATGGAAGAAAACTAAAACCTGCAACTTGTAGAGTATTAATGAGACTATGGATTTAGCCTTTATTCCTTGAACCTCAGAGTTTTTGACACTCTGTTGTGGGAGAGAATAAATCTATATTGTTTCCTTTAGATTATGGTAAAATTCACACAATGTATAATTCACTATTTTAAGTAGCATAATTCAGTGGATTTTAGTACTTTCACATGTTGTTCAACAATCACCACTGTCTGATGTTGAGATAGTTTCATCATCTGAAAGGAAACCCTGCTCCAATTAAGGAGTCACTTCACATTTCCCCTGAATCAGCATCTTAGAACAACTAATTTGTTTTCTGTTTATAGATAAAGCTTCTTCTGCACATTTCATGCAAATGGAGACATACAATATTTTTCCTTTACTGTCTGGCTTTCACTTAGCATAATATTTTCAAAGTTTATACAAGTATAAGAAATTTATTTCTTTAGTGGCTGAATCTTATTCCATTACATGCAAGTATCACATTTTGTTTATTATTCTTCAGTTGATGGATATTGGGGTTGTTTCTTCTTTTGCCTGTTATGCACACTGCTATGAATGTTTATATAAAAATTTTGGGTTAAACACCTGTGCTGTGTCTCATTTGGAGGACTACATATGTAGGAGGGCAAGTGCTGGGTCATTGAAAAAAATCTATGCTTATTTTTATAATTAGTGTTTTTAAGTTTTAAATAATCTACACAAAACTTAAATATGAAGCAAATATTCTATACTATTCTTAGATAGGCCACAAAAAACTTATATTTATAGGTTCTCTGGGTTTTGCTTTTAAATTTTGATGAGACAGTAAAAAGAAGCATTGGATAAGACAGAAGAAAATATATAATTAAGTTGTAAATATCCATGACCATAGATTTTTCCCTCAACCATTAAACAGAAATATTCAACATGACTGCTCAAAAGCTTATGAAGATGTAGACTCAATAAAGGAACATATACAGCAATTACCAGATAAAAGTGTTTGAGCAAAAGGCCTGAGTGGTACTTCAGACATCATCTATTAATTTATTTTTCCTAAGTATGAGCCACTTTTTCATGCCTCTTTGTATAACATATTTTTGATAAAAAATTAATATTCAGAATATTTGTTCACAATGGGAACAACTATGGAAATAAGATTCTTCCCCTAATCACCAATTATAGTTGCTGATTACTTAACATTTACTGTTAGTTAGTTTAGGGTATTATCTGAGCCAGTCTTGTATAGTCCACATTCTTTCTCAAGTTTGGTCACTGAAGTCTTTGTTCCAATTGCCTAGGGCTAGCTCATGAGCTCATGACTAGAAAATTCCTTATACCCAAAAAGCAAAACTAAAAAAAAAAAAAAAGAACTATTTCTCTGTCTCTGCAAGTGTGATTTCTGGTGTATTAAAGCAAAGCTTGAAGATTCAGCCTGGAAGTTTACAACTCTGCCTTAGCCTTTCCTTCCACTTGACTGAGGCCTGAATTTCAGTCAGAAGTGGGGAATTAGTATGTTCTCAAAGGTTTTTTTCTGATTATGAACCAAGTTCTGTGTTATTTGGGAGCTTTATAGAGCTTTTATTATTCAAAACATCTCTTTCCCCAGTCTTCCAATGCTATAGAGGTTTTATATAGTTTCCCCAACTGTAATCTCTGACCCCAGGCAGCAGCTAATTTATTTAACATTATGTATTTTCAACAAACACACTGCAGGCTGCTACCTCAGCCCTAGGAAATTCCAAAGACCCACAAAATACAGGAAGTCTTAGAGTAGTCCTTCAGTGAGCCACCAAGTACCTCAAAACAAACAATCTTTTTTTTTTTTTTTTTTTAGAATGAGGTTTATATAGCTCTTTTTGGTCCTAGTTGTCTGCATGAAAAATAGTAATCTGTATGAAAAAATGTGGGCTGTTGTTTAATAGGTCTCTTTTGAGTTGGAATGTAAAGAATAGTACCAGTGTAAATTAAAACATCATGAAGTTTTATACCAAAATTCAGCTGTATCTTTTTAACTCTTCATTAAGAATTCCATATGTTGGAGACTGTGGTTTGGATACCAAAATCCTAGCATGTTTCCTTTAAAATTATTTTAAAAGCTGTTAAAGGGGTACTCTTTTGCCCCTTTCTGATGCCTATGTCAGAAGCTTTCTCTATCTCCTTTATAATTTAATAAAACTTTATTACACAAAAGCTCTGAGCGATCCAGCCTCGTCTCTGGCCCCGGATTGAATTCATCTCCTCCGGAGGCCAAGAATCCCACGTCTCATCATTCAGCAACAACCTTTCATCTTGGGTGCTCGTCCGGGATCCTTCAGGACAAGATGGGCCTGATAATCTATGTGAGCCTACTTCTGCTGACTCCAGAAATCCCGAGTCTGCCGTTTGATCCTCAAGACAATGCCTTCCTGTCCTGGGCTCACTCCTATGCTGCATTCCACAATCGGTCTAACTGCTTGGTCTGCGGAGCACTCCCCTCTTCATCAGTGGAAGGCGTCCCATGGTGGACATCTCCACTTCAAGGAAAGGACTTTCTCCAAGTCTGCAAATACCTTCAACAATCGCATGTGATGCCTCTTCTTAAACTGATGACATCTAACAGCCTTAAGATGGACTGATGTAACTATGGACATAATGTGACTTTTCATTTTGATTTTAACTTGGTTTAATGACTATTTTGCCTTACATCTGTAACTGTATAATGGGGTTTTCTAACTGTCTAAAAGCTTTTAATTTACAAATAGTTGTCCAAGCTCCTATGAGTGCCACAGCCTCCTCCAACTATTACTTGGGGCCCCTGGATCAGACATCCTCACTATGAGGATTAGGAGAATATGTTGCCTCACCAGTTTAGGGACAACGCCCCTTGTCAGCTCAGAAGCAGTTGTGGAATGAGAACGATGCCCCTTTTCCCTAGGCAACATAATTCTCCTAAAAGAAAAGGGGGGGAATGAGAGAGTCATTTCCTAGGCAGGTTGATAAGAAGTCTAGGGGTCCCCAAGGAGAGAGAGGTCTGGGATATTCAAGGAGGAAGAAAGGACAAACTTTTTAACTTTTTTTCCTCTACATTCCTTAGGATTATATAACAATAATGTATCCTGCCTGAGGACAGTCTTTGGATTAAACCCTCTGGCTAATTCTGTTATTTTAAAGCATAAATTATGGGAGTAGGTCTGGTCTTTACAAGGATGTATCCTGCCTGAGGACAATCTTTGGATTAAACCTTCTGGCCAACTCTGTTATCTTAAAATGTAAATTATGGGAGTAGGTCTGGTGAGGTCTTTGCAACCTCCAGACATTCTTTGGATTCATTGGAGAGTATATAACTCCATTGCTAACACTAGCAAAGGGGTACTCTTTTGTCCCCTTCTGATGCCTATGTCAGAAGCTTTCTCTATCTCCTTTATACTTTAATAAAACTTTATTACACACAAAAAAATAAAAAATAAAAGCTGTTAAAAAGACAGACATTTTATTTAATCTGATTAGTTTATTCTATTTAATCAACAATTTAATGAAATTTGTCTTTTGTGTATAATGACAAATTTCTAAATATATCCTGAAATGGATTTCTAGATTCCAAAAGCCATCATTAAAATTCAATGAATTAATTTGTAAACCATGTAATTTATGTTGAATTTATAATCACCATCAGTGTTCTCACATTTTAAATTGTTTGCAGGTTTTGTATTTATCTCTAAAAATGGTTCATTTTCCAGGGTCAGTGTAGAATACCATGGAGACTCCATTTCTGTTTTCATCATAATCATTTCAAGGAACATTTGGAGCATAGCATATACACCAGTTTAGATGAAAGTATTGGATTCTCTTATGGTAATTACATCAATATTTTCTGCATCAAGAATACTCCAAGGAAATGTATAGATTTTATGATGTTTTTGTATGTTTTATAAACACTCATCTTGATATTTTACTACATTACATCCTAAACTAGGAATGTTTTTCAAGTATATGTTCTGAAAGAAATAATTAGAAAGTAAAGACCCCCCTCCTCATGTAGAATTCTCCAAATAGACCTAGTAATTATAGATATATATATGACCAATGTGAAAGGACTGTGCATCCATTGTGCCTAATCCTGTGGACTTGAGACAAACATATGGTCATGATGCTGTATCTCAATGAAATATAACCATATATCTTCTGCTTGTCTATTCGTGACCTGCATCTGAAGGACAGTTACATTCCAGGGTAGAATCATGGGTTCGTCTGCATCTCCTGGAGGTCCCATTTCTGTTTTCACCAAAAGCATTTCATGAAGGGCTTGGGCCACTGCATACACAGCATTATAGGTGAGATAACTAGATTCAGACAAGGTCATCATGTTGGCGGAGAAGGCAATGGCACCCCACTCCAGTACTCTTGCCTGGAAGGTCCCATGGACGTAGAAGCCTGGTAGGCTGCAGTCCATGGGCTTGCGAAGAGTCAGACATGATTGAGTGACTTCACTTTCATGCATTGGAGAAGGAAATGGCAACCTACTCCAGTATTTTTGCCTGGAGAATCCCAGGGATGGAGGAGCCTCGTGGGGGGTCGTCTATGGGATTGCACAGAGTCAGACACGACTGCCGCAACTTAGCAGCAGCAGCATCATGTCAGAATTCCCTTGCATAAACTCTAAAGAGGAATTGGGTGGGCAGTAGAAGATATTTCCACAATGTGATCCAGCAGGTGAATATGTAATAATTTGAAGCCACACATTACTGAAGTAAAAATCTTCTGGATATCTTATTTCATTCTGGGCACACAGAAGACTGTGTTTCTTAGATCCCTCACTCTTAGAAAAGACATGTAGTTTCTTCTGAAAAATGATATAAATATTATACAAAAAACCAAAAGAGAATGTGCGAGATCTCCATGAGCTTTTTATCTCCTTCAATGGCAGCTGACATTTCAGATGGTGCACCCAGAAGAATGTGGTGTTTCCATCAACTTTGCCCCAGGTGGATTGTGAAGAAGAGATTACTTCTACCTAACAACTAATGTTTCATGCAAATGCTGAGAATAAGTAAATCTTGTCTTATTAAATCTTCATGGTGGATTAAATGTACTACCACAGCATTACCTACACTATCCTAGAGATTACAATGCCCTACCCTTTCATGCTTTCTTTAAAAATATTCCATGGACAGCATTCTTCTATTCTATGCTGTTGTGTTTAGAAGTAATGTCTCTTGTTTGCTGCTGGTTAGATTGGTCCTTGGAAAGAGATTCTGAGATGGAGAAACCTGTGTGGAAAGTTTAATGGAGTATCCTCCTTATATGCTTGTGGGACAGGAGCAAGGCAGAAATGGGGGGGAAAGAACTGCTGAACCACAAGACAGTTACAACTGAATCTCAGTCAGTCCTCAGGGCTCTGGGATGACCCTTCAGGGTTTCCAAAATTGAGACTAGGGAACCAGGCTTCTTATTACTATGTCTCTAAGACCCTGGCTTCTGGCTGTTATTTGAGAGGGTCCTGTCCTAGAGTGAGGGATTTCCCTATGCTGTGAGTGTTTCCTATGATGTAAAGAGTAGTAAACCATCACACTCAATGTTCCCTGGAACAGTGGGATGGGTGCCTTAACCCTGTGCATGAACTTGGACTTTAAAGTACTGACAGACCATTTCCATCACCTCCCATCCCAGGGAATAACTCACCATCTGAAGTCTCTGGAATGTGTTTATAACTCGGTGGAATGCATACACACAACTTCTACATTGTTTTTTTTTATGGGATGTGGGTGAAAGACACCAGGAAAGAGATATTGTCTCACCAGAACTCAGACCCACTCACCTGTGGCATTTTGTACAGCTCCAGAAGTGTTCCAATCTTGGCTGAAAATACTGATGCAGTTCCTGTAACTATGGCCAAAGATTTCCTCTCTCTCTGGTAGTTGTAGTTAGGGGCAGTCTGTTTCCCTTCAGAGAGCCAAAACAGGTCTCCTTCCAGAGTCATGTGGTCACTTTCAAGGGCACTGTAGAGATCGTAACCAAAGGACAGGTTGGGAAGGAGATGAGAGTTCTTGCTGATCTCCTCAATGGCAAAGCAAAAAACCAGGACATATTGATAATTCCTGAGAAACCACCTAAACAGAGGGGACAGTATTAGACAGAATGGTCATGTAATACAGGAATATATTCCAAGCCAAGGGAAGGGAAGGGCTTAAACCCAGCTTTTCCATTCAAGAGATTCTTCTGATTTCTTGTGTGGAGTTGGTATGAATAAGGTCCCAGGGGTCTGGAGGACACTGGCAAGGCTCTCTCATTGTGAGGAAGCAAATTGTGGCCAATCCACCTATAGAGGTTTCTAGGCACTGTAAGAAGGGTAAACAACAGATTTTTTGAGTTCTTCAGAGGTTAGGTGAACCAACATAGCAAGATATTTGCCTCTAGGTATGTTTGCAAGGAGTGTAAAACCATCCTACAGCCATTTTGAAAAGATTTAGTCTCAAATGCCACCCTGTCTTTCTTTGTGTGTGTGTGTGTGTGTGTGTGTGTGTGTGTAATAAAGTTTTATTAAAGTATAAAGGAGATAGAGAAAGCTTCTGACATAGGCATCAGAAGGGGACAAAAGAGTACCCCTTTGCTAGTGTTAGCAATGGAGTTATATACTCTCCAATGAATCCAAAGAATGTCTGGAGGTTGCAAAGACCTCACCAGACCTACTCCCATAATTTACATTTTAAGATAACAGAGTTGGCCAGAAGGTTTAATCCAAAGATTGTCCTCAGGCAGGATACATCCTTGTAAAGACCAGACCTACTCCCATAATTTATGTTTTAAAATAACAGAATTAGCCAAAGACTGTCCTCAGGCAGGATACATTATTGTTATATAATCCTAAGGAATGTAGAGGAAAAAAAGTAAAAAAGTTTGTTCTTTCTTCCTCCTTGAATATCCCAGACCTCTCTCTCCTTGGGGACCCCTAGACTTCTTATCAACCTGCCTAGGAAATGACTCTCTCATTCCCCCCTTTTCTTTTAGGAGAATTATGTTGCCTAGGGAAAAGGGGCATCGTTCTCATTCCACAACTGCTTCTGAGCTGACAAGGGGCGTTGTCCCTAAATTGGTGAGGCAACATATTCTCCTAATCCTCATAGTGAGGATGTCTGATCCAGGGCCCCCCACCCTGTCTTTCTTAGAGCTGAAAATCAAGATGCAATCATTCCCTCTTCCTCATAAATGGAATACACCAAAAGCACCAGACTTTACAGTTTCTAAAAAATTTAGAGGGTTCTTTTCTGACATCATATTCACATAGCCTTTTCAAGGAACTCTCCAAAATATTTTTGCTTTAATTAGTCAGCACTCATAAAGCCAATTTTTTATATCACATTTTCCTTGAAAAAAATATATTTCATCCATGATTCTACTTTATATTCATGGATTTCTGCAAACACATGTCAGAAATTTTCTTCTATCATTTGTCATTTAATATGTGATTTTCTTGTATTTTTTCCATCCCAAACACTAAAATTTGATATTTAAAATAACTTTATCTTTGTGTTTCCTTAAAAAGATAATATATATATTTTTCTGTTTTAATCCTTTCCTTCTCCTTTTCTTGGAATTTTTCTATCTTTATGAATTTCAACCTTAAGAGAAGTACATTTAAAACTAATACTTATTTGTTAACAAATTGTAGTAGACTCAATTATTTTATGTAAACAGTGTTTACATACTAGAAAGGCTTCTTTCTAGTGCTTCTTAAGTACTTTCAATATTGTAATTTTCCAGATAACCTGCAATTTTATTTTAGGTGAACTGTTTATCCCAATATCATGAGCTGTTTTAAAAATAGACATTCTATTTTTCATTATAAAATTATCATTACATTGTGCTCAAATAATTTTATGTGTATTTTTTCCTATTTTTGAAATTTGAGTTTTCCACAAATTGTCATATTTCCTTCTCCATTAAGATTTGAAAGAAAACTAAACTGTATACAGTTCATATAGAGGATACACTTGATATAAATCAAATAGCTCCTCCACACTAATGATGTTCTTTAGAGATCTCTCCTTTTGTGTTTGAGGCCTCATAAAGTGGGAGAAATGAATTTACTGTTTTTACTTTAAGATGTTCCTTATGTCTTATTTTTTTCCATATGAAAGGAATCTGTTTTTTTGATATTTGCTGTTGGGGTAAAATGCTTGAACTCAGCTTTAATGTCAGCCTGTTTATCTTTTCCTTTAGTTTCAGCCTCTCATATGATGCATTCATCATCATCCAAAAATGGGTAGAAAACATGAAGAAATCATAAACTTCAACAATCCTAGATTTCTAACTTAAGTTTAAACTTGACACACATAACCCTCAACATAGACTGCTTTGCAAGTCATCTTTCTGTAACTTTAGGAAACTTCAGGCTACATGTAAAGTGCAATTTTAACACTTCTGCCAGAAAATAAGATGGAGAATTCTCCAACCAATTCTCCTGAGTATCGAAGAAATAGGACCCAAATTTGATATTGAGAAATAAATTCTGTTCAACTCCACAGATAAACCCACATGTAATCATAGTATACAACATTTTTACCTGGTAAACTTCAACAAGGCATTACATATATAAAAGAAGGGTGACATAATAAACTGTGCCACAGCACCCAAAGGCTGGAAAAAAGGAAAATTTGTGACTTCTACAAAGCATCTCATCTGGAGATCAGACCAGATCAGAGTTTAAAAACTCTTCCAGAAAATAAGGAGGATGTAACACTTCCTAAGTTATTTTGGGAAGTTGGCATTACTAACAGAACAAAAGGTGGCAAGAATATTAGAAGAAAATAACACCACAGGCAAATGTCTTTTTATAACTTAGATGCAAAATTTCTTCACAATGTTATAGGTAATTGATCCAAACACATATATAGACTTGTGTGTGTGTATATATTACAACGTTCCTGGGATTATTCTAGGAATACAAGGTTGTGCTAACATTGATGAATCAGTGTAACTTACCATATTCACAAAATAAAGCAGGAAAAACACCAGATCGTTTGAATATATGCAGATAATTTGCAGCAAATATCTAAAATCCTTTACTAATAAAACCTCAGCAAAGCAGGAGTAGAGGGCATTTCCTCAACTTGATAAAGCACATCTACCAAAAGCTTCCAGCTTACATCCTACCTAATGGTATTACCTCCATATACTAAGAAAATGCAAACAGGTCAGAGAGAGAAATAGACAACAATTTAGTAACAGCAGGAGACATCAGTACTCTAAATCAATAATAAATAGATAACCGATAAGGAAACTAAGTGAAAGAAGCCATTTTCAAACACCACATATTATTTAATTCCATTTACATGAAATGCCCCAAATAGCAAACCCTTAGAAGATTAGTGGCTGAGGTTAGGAGGAGAGGAAAATGGGAAGAGACTGACATAAGATGTGGATTTCATGTTGGGATGATACAAATGTTCTAAGTTTAGATGGTAGTAGAGGTTGTCCAGCTCTGTGAATGTGCAAAAAACATTGTACTTTACATTGTAAAAGGTTGGATTTTTATATTATGGGAATTATATCTCAATGAAGTGTTTACTTTAAAAATTCAATATAGAAGTACACACATAAATTCTTGAGTTAGATGAAACAAAAAAACAGAAGAGGAAAAATGAAAGGTTTAACTACATAAATGTGAGTATTTTTAATTCTCCACAGCAACACAGAAATGAATGTCAAAACAGATACTGGAGAGAAATAATAAAAATCAATGAAAAATGGGTTCAGGTTAATAACAGTGACTTCAGATACCTATTACATAAAGAATATAATGAATAAATAAGCAAAAGATCAGCACCCGAGTATAAATATCATTACAAATAAAGAGTATGAACAATAATACTCTTTGAAAAATATGTACAAGGTGTAAAACCACAAACATTGTTGAGACTCTAATTAGACAAGAGTGCACATTAAAATGATGACTTTGTATTTCCTGCCTCTAAAGTGAGGCAAAAAGAACTACAGGCCAATATCACTGATGAACATAGATGCAAAAATCTTCAACAAAATCCTAGCAAACAGAATCCAACAACATATTAAAAAGATCATACATCATGACCACGTGGGCTTTATCCCAGGGATGCAAGGATTCTTCAATATTTGCAAATCAATCAATTTGATACACCACATTAACAAATTGAAAGATAAAAACCATATGATTATCTCAATAGAGGCAAAGAAAGCCTTTGACAAAATTCAACATCCACTTATGATAAAAACCCTCCAGAAAATAGCATTCAGGGAAAACACCTCAACATAATAAAAGCCATATATGATAAACCCACAGCAAACATTATCCTCAATGGTGAAAAATTGAAAGCATTTCCCCTAAAGTCAGAAACAAGACAAGGGTGCCCACTCTCACCACTACTATTCAACATAGTTTTGGAAGTTTTAGCCACAGCAATCAGAGAAGAAAAAGAAATAAAAGGATTTCAGACTGAAAAAAAAGAAGTAAAACTCTCACTGTTTGCAGATGACATGATTCTCTACATGGAAAACCCTAAAGACACCACCAGAAAATTACTAGAGCTAATCAATGAATATAGTAAAGTTGCAGGATATAAAATTAATGCAGAAATCCCTTGGATTCCTATACACTACCAATGAGAAAACAGAAAGAGAAATTAAGGAAATAACTCTGTTCACCATTGCAATGTAAAGAATAAAATACTTAGGAATAAATCTACCTAAAGAAACAAAAGATTTATATATAGAAAACTATAAAACGCTGATGAAAGAAATCAGAGATGACACAAATAGATGGAGAAATATATCATGTTCATGGATTGGAAGAATCAATATAGATAAAATAAGTATACTACACAAAGCAATCTATAGATTCAATGCAATCCCTATCAAGCTACAAACGGTATTTTTCAGAGAACTAGAACAAATAATTTCACAATTTGTATGGAAATACAAAAAACCTCGAATAGCCAAAGTAATCTTGAGAAAGAAGAATGGAACGGGAGGAATCAACCTGCCTGACTTCAGACTCTACTACAAAGCCACAGTCATCAAGACAGTATGGTGCTGGCACAAAGACAGAAATATAGATCAATGGAACAAAATAGAAAGCCCAGATATAAATCCACACACCTATGGACAGCTTATCTTTGACAAAGGAGGCAAGAATATACAATGGAGAAAAGACAATCTCTTTAACAAGTAGTGCTGGGAAAACTGGTCAACTACTTGTAAAAGAATGTAACTAGGAAAAAAAAAAAGAATGTAACTAGAACACTTTCTAACACCATACATAAAAATAAACTCAAAATGGATAAAAGGTCTAAATGTAAGAACAGAAACTATAAAACGCCTAGAGGAAAACATAGGCAAAACACTCTTTGACATAAATCACAGCAAGATCCTCTATGACCCACCTCCTAGATTAATGGAAATAAAAGCCAAAATAAACAAATGGGACCTAATTAAACTTAAAAGCTTTTGCACAATGAAGGAAACTATAAGCAAGGTGAAAAGACAGCCTTCAGAATGGGAGAAAATAATAGCAAAGGAAGCAACTGAAAAGAAATTAATCTCTAAAATATACAAGCAGCTCCTGCAGGTAATTTCCAGAAAAATAAAAGACCCAATCAAAAAATGGGCCAAAGAACTAAACAGACATTTCTCCAAGGAAGACATACAGCTGGCTAACAAACTCATGAAAAGATGCTCCACATCACTCATTATCAGAGAAATGCAAATCAAAACCACAATGAGGTACCATCTCACGCTGGTCAGAATGGCTGTTATCAAAAAGTCTATAAACAATAAATTCTGGAGAGGGTGCAGAAAAAAGGGAACCCTCTTACACTGTTGGTGGGAATGCAAAATAGTATAGCCACTATGGAGAACAGTGTGGAGATTCCTTAAAAAACTGGAAATAGAACTGCCATATGACCCAGCTATCCCACTGCTGGGCATACACACCGTGGAAACCAGAATTGAAAGAGACACATGTACCCCAATGTTCATCACAGCACTGTTTACAATAGCTAGGACATGGAAGCAAGATGTCTATAGCTAGATGTCTATCGACAGATGAATGGATAAGAAAGCTGTGGTACATATACACAATGAAATATTCAGTTCAGTTCAGTCACTCAGTCGTGTCTGACTCTTTGTGATCTCATGAATTGCAGCACACCAGGCCCCCCCTGTCCATCACCAACTCCTGGAGTTTACCCAAACTCATGTCCATCGAGTCGATGATGACATCCATCTATCTCATCCTCTGTCATCCCCTTCTCCTCCTGCCCCCAATCCCTCCCAGCATCAGGGTCTTTTCCAGTGAGTCAACTCTTCGCATGAGGTGGCCAAAGTATTGGAGTTTCAGCTTCAGCATCAATCCTTCCAATGAATACCCAGGACTGATCTTCTTTAGGATGGACTGGTTGGATCTCCTTGCAGTCCAAGGAATATTACTCAGCTATCAAAAGGAATAAATTTGAATCAGTTCTAATGAGGTGGATGAAACTGGAACCTATTATACAGAGTGAAGTAAGTCAGAAAGATAGTAATGCATATGTATGGAATTTAGAAAGATGGTAATGATGACCCTATATGTGAGACAAAAAAGAGACACAGATGTAAAGAACAGACTTTTGGACTCTGTGGGAGAAGGCGAGGGTGGGAGGATTTGAGAGAATAGCATTGAAACATGTATATTATCATATGTGAAAGAGATCGCCAGTCCAGGTTTGATGCATGAGACAGGGAGCTCAGGTTGCACTGGGATGACCCCGAGGGATGGGATGGGGAGGGAGGTGGGAAGGGGGTTCCAGATGGGGAACACATGTACACCCATGGCTGATTCATGTCAATGTATGGCAAAAACCACTACAATATTGTAAAGTAGTTATCCTCCAATTAAAAAAAAAAAAAAATCCAGTTTGGCATGAAAAAGATAAACTTGCCCTCTGCTGGCTGCACTGTGAAGTGTTAGTTTCCTTGCCACTACTGTGTTAACATATACCAAAAGCTCTATCTGAAAGTGCATGTATCTTGATCTAGCAATTTACAATGATCAAAACCAGAAAAATGCTCCAAATTTCTTAAGAAGACTTAATAGTCACTTATTAATTGGTACATTAAATTAATGACAAAGGCTAAATAAATATTCCATATATATATGAAATGACATTTTTAGATTTAAATCACAATGCAAATGTACATTTTCTTATATTAAATTATGTCCTTGACAAATTTCTACGTATGAGAAGTAGTTCATAGATTGAAGTTGATAGTATATGCCCACAGGGCAACTCACAGAGTTTAGAATAACATTCCTGAGTTTGTCAATTAAATGATGCCTGCTGCTCCCCTGCACAGAATGGAGATGTCCATATATTTCTGTGACAGCAGTGCAGAAGGAAGGAGGCAAAGTTTAGCCTCCAGCCTTGGGACATTAGTATAGACTCTCATCCCTACCCTTAAAATGACTTCTTGGACAAAACTGGTTCTCTCTTTTCCCCACACAGTGCCTGAAATCAGAGATTCTTTTATCCCTGTTAGGCACTTCCTGACACCCTAACCCTGATATATGTCAAATAATGAGTAACTTCCACCTAACTAGAAAACGTACACACCTGAAATGCTTTCCATCAAACATTTCATTTCATATTTTGGTAACAGATAAGAAGCAAACCTTGAAGAAAGGAAATATGAAATAAGACAGCAGGAAGGGACAAAGACTGGCAGAGGTCGTCACACAAAAGAGTAAAAACAAGATTGAAATTCTATCCCAAATGAGCAGCCCTCCAATAATAGGGCAGCTGCCAACAGGACTAGTGTTTAAAAATTCCAAATGTAACTAGTAAGGAAGCAAGGTACACAGGTTCTAAACATCTTCTGAGGACATGGACATGTTGATAAATATTGCAAGACATTAGAAACTTGATCAACCAACAATGCATGAACAGAACACAGACTGCTTGATGCAAATTCCTCATTAAGTATTGCTCCTGTAACTCAACCAGAGACATAAACACCACACAGTTAGAAAAAATCCATATGTAAGGGCAGTGTTCATCCTTGATCCTAGAAAAATTAATAATATGGATAAAAATGAAGAGTTTTACTGTCTTTTAATATAATGCCTACTTTTCTTTTTTTGTCTTCCAGGATATAGGGCTGTATATCTTACTCTTCATGAGAGGAAATGAATAATATTAATATTTTGTGGGACTTATCTTTTTAGAGTCGGGAATCCAAGGCACTTAGGGCCTCTACAGGAGATTGCAACTCAGTAATATCTTTGTCAGCAGTGAACATTCAGGCTGAACCATTTTCTCCTAAGAGTGGCCTCAGGCCAGGGAATCAGGGTCTCAAAGGGATTTTGTGCCTCAGTCTAGGGGTCCTGGCAGTAGAAGGGTCTGGGGTTCAGCAGTCTCACTAATTCTAAGACCCTCCCCAGGAACTTAGCTTGGATATCCTGCTGATGGATAGAACTGGAAAAATGCATCATTCTTTCCTGTGTCTTAAAAGGAGGAAAGAGGAAAAGATTTTAGGTAGTGGAGGCACAAGGAAGGAATAGAGTTTTCAGAATCTATTGGTCTACACTTCTGCCACTTCTGTGCACACCTCAGGTCATTTTTAGGGGGATCAAACACATACATATGCAAATGCAAACAAGAACTTACAAATACAATTTCAGATACTTTGGTCTTCTCAGGAAGTAGAGACGGAATTCACCTGCATCCTGTTTCAAGGAACAGAAACCCACCCTGGGTGGGTTTCTGTTCCTTGAAACCATCTCTATACATATTTTGCTTCAAGGGATACCAAGGATCTTCATCAAGTATCTCACATGCAGTGTGTAAAGACAGCATGAGCAAGAAAAGACAAATCAGAGAGAATGACGTGGCAGGGGCTGTCCAACAGAGACCAAGTCCTGTGTCTACATTCAGTTGAGAAAAGGGATCACACCCGATCCGAGCTCTGCTCTCCAAAAGGAAAATTTCTCCTCATGTACAGCACAGCATTTGTACACTACCCCTCTGTCTTTCAGCCTTTGGAAATCCTGCATGGCATGTGCCAGGCTAGTGTGCCAGACAAGGGCACAGTTAGAATCAGAAGGTAGGTATGTATGAGGGAGTCACAGTGCTGAGACCTCACCCTCAGTGTCACTGTGACAGGAGCAGCCTGGCTTCCCCTTCCTTTTACTGCTTCAGATCAGTCCCATGGAGGACCTCTGAGGAGGCTCCTGCCCTGGGGCTGTGTGCCTGTCTCCCTTCAGCCTGGTGAAAAACAATGAGGAAAAACGTTTCCCCCTTGCCTCTCTGATTTCATCATAGTCTGTGACTCTGAAACTTAGGGCTTGGGGGCAGATTGGGAGGTGTAGGGGAGACAAGCCCATCCTGACACTGAGAGCTCTGCTGTCCCGTGTCCATGACTGATGTTCCTCCAAGGAGCTCATGGTTGTTTTGTCACCACTGCTCTGAGGGACTTGGCAAGGTTAGGGTGAGTTGGTTTCAAATCAACTTAGGACTCTTTAGCATAATTTCAAGTGATGCTTTAGCACTTAGGTTAAATGTAAGCATCAATTATTGATAGTGGTATATGTAATCAAGAAGCCAGTTTATTTAGCTCAAATATACTATTTTAAATCTAGCTTATCGAGAACCTAACTTTGCATATTAAAGAATTAGCAAAAGTTGGGAAAACCAAATGCAAATCTATAAAACAGAATGAAACACTGGAGATTAGAGCAGAGATAAATAATTAAGGACAGAAAAATAATATACAAATTAACAAAAGTTGGTTCTTGGAAAAGATCAACAACACTGACAGAGCTTTCATTACATTGACTAAGAAAAAAGAGAGAAGACTAAAATATTAAAATAAGAAATGAGAGAAATATGTGACTGGTTAGGACTCAGTGCTTTCACTGTAGTAGGCCAGATTCAATCCCTGATCCAAGAAGTAAAATATTTCAAGCTGCACGACCTGGACAAGAAAATAAAATAAGAAATGATTGTGTGGGCATTACTTCTGAATTGACTGAAATAAAAATAATTGTATGAGGATGCTATGCCAAATTGCACATGAGCATATTTGATAACTCAGAGGATATGGACAATTTCCTAGAAATTCTCCCACCAAAACTGAACCATGAAGCAATAGAAAATCTGAATAGACATGAAACTAATAAGAAGATTAAATCAGTAATCCAAAAAGTCCAACAAAGAACAACACTGTGGAGTTTTTCACTGTTGAATTCTACCAAGCATAAATATTAGTTAACAAAATAATTTTCAAATGTTTTTGAAAATGAAGAAGGAACACTTTCTAACTCATTCCATGAGGTCAGTAGTAGTACCGTGATACAAGAGCCAGACAAAGACAATACATAAAAAGGAAGCTACAGATGAGTATCCTCATGAATGCTTAGAATTATCTTTAACAAAATACTACCAAATAGAATGTAGCAACATATTAAATGCATTTTGAATAATAACCAAATGAGATTTATTGCTAGAATCTAAGGATGGTTTATTATATAAAAACTGATTAATGTAACACTCCACATTAAAAAAAAGATGGAAAAATAAACACATGATCATTATAATTATAGCAGAAAAAGCATTTAAAAATTCAACATCCCTTCATGACAAAAGTACTCAAAAGAGTGGGAAAACAAAGAAATTTTAATACAATAGAGGCCATGAAAAATCCATAGGTGACACCATACTCAATAAAGTCTGAAAATATTTTTCTATAAGATCATGAACAAGAGAAGGATGTCTATTTTTGCCACTTCAAGAAACATGGAATGGGAATTCCTAGTCAGAGCAATTAGGCAAGAAAAAGAAATACGAAGGCATGCATAACAGGAAGGAAAAGTAAAATTATCTCTGTGTGAAGGTGACATGAACTTGTATGTAGAAATTCCTAAAGTTCACACGCACACAAAAACACATGCACATTCACTTTCAGAACCAATAACAAGTGAATTCAACAAAGTTGAAAGATACGATTCACTATAAAAAAAGCATGTGTTTTTATAGAGAAAGCAATGAATGACACAAAAGGAATAATATTCTTAGGAGTAAACATAATCAATGAGGCAAAAGACCTGTACTCTGAAAACTATTAAATCTTACTGAAAGAAATTAAAGGAAATTAATAATGGAAAGACATTTCATGTCATGGATTGGAAGATTAATATTGCTAAATGACAACACTAACCAAAATGACCTACAGATTCAACTCAGTCCTATCAAAATTCTGGTGTCATGTTTACAGAAATAGAAAAATATACCCTACAATACATTTGAAATCTTAATGGACCCTGCATAGCCAAAATCATCTTGAAAAAGCAGACCAAAGTTAGAGGCATCAAGCCTCCTGATTGCAAACTTACTACAAAGCCATAAAAAGTAATTATAACAAAGTTTTATGGAATATGTCAATAGAGCATTGAAACAGAATCTATAGCCCAGGGGATTCAGGGATTCTCCAATATATGGTCAAGTGATTTTCAACAAAAGTGAAGTGCCTTTCCTTTCAATGAACTAAGAATACTTTTTCCAGACAATGATAGCAATCAAAGTGGCAAACTAGATACAGGGCAAATGTTTTTCATGGTTATAGAGGCCAAGGGTTTATTGGTCCCTTATATTGCACTGGACCAATCCCCAGTGCAATATGCACTGAATGGCAGGGCTAACTTGGATGAATCTGGCCAATAAAAGTACAGATTCTGGGATGGTTAATTAACCTGGAAACAGATTGCCCTTCCCTGCAAACAATGCTTCTATTAAAACTAGCATGCCGGGTGGAGAGGGAGGTGGGAGGGGGGATCGGGATGGGGAATACGTGTAAATCTATGGCTGATTCATATCAATGTATGACAAAACCCACTGAAATGTTGTGAAGTAATTAGCCTCCAACTAATAAAAAAAAAATAAATAAAAAAAATAAAACTAGCATGCCTAGATGTATAGATGTCTTATCCGTCATCATGGAGTACCACACACACTGCTTCTGGAAAAGGAACTCATTGCACAGGAAATGATGTGTGGCAGTGAGCAGCTGCTCCTGAGTTCACAGGTGCTTCCCTGGTGGCTCAGACAGTAAAGTGTCTGTCTGCAATGCAGGAGACCTGGGTTCGACCCCTGGGTTGGGAAGACCCCCTGGAGAAGGAAATGGCAGCCCACTCCAGTATTCTTGCCTGGAAAATCCCATGGATGGTGGAGCCTGGTAGGCTACCTTCCATGGGGTCGCAAAGAGTTGGACACAACTGAGCGAGACCTCCTCCCTTTTTACAGTAGTCCTGAAGCAGCTGGTCTGATAAAACAGTGGAATGAGCTTTTGAGGACTGAAGATCAGTGTCCTTTGGTGACAATACATTGCAGGGTAGGGGCAACGTTTTTGGGGAGGCTGTGTAAGCTCTCAATCATCATCCATTATAAGGCACTGATATTCCCAAAGCCCATACTACAAGGTCCAGGGAATAAAGACTGAAATGGCCATCATCAAAAAAGCCATAAACAACAAGTGCTTGAGAGAATGTGGAGAAAGGAAATCCTGTTGCACTGTTGGTGGGAAGGTACCCTGATACAGCCACAATGGAGATTCCTTAAAAAACTAGGAATAAAACTACCAAATGGACAAGAAATTCCACTACTAGTCATATACTCTGAAGAAACCAAAGTTGAAAAAGACACACGACCTCAATGTTCACCATAGCATTATTTGCAATAGCTAGGATGTGGAAGCAACCTAGATGTCTGCTGACAGTTAAATGGGTAAAGAAGCTGTGGTACATATATCAGTTCAGTTCAGTTCAGTAACTCAGTCGTGTCTGACTCTTTGTGACCCCATGGACTACAGCCTGCCAAGCTTCCCTGTCCATCACCAACTCTCAGAGCTTGTTCCAACTCATGTCCATTGACTCAGTGATGCCATCCAACCATCTCATCCTCTGTTGTCCCCTTCTCCTCCTGCCTTCAATCTTTCCCAGAATCAAGGTCTTTTCCAGGAGTCAGTTCTTCACACAAGGTGACCAAAGTATTGAAGTTTCAGCTTCGGCATCAGTCTTTCTAATGAAGATTCAGTACTATTTCCTTTAGGATGGACTGGTTGGATCTTCTTGCAGTCCAAGGGACTCTTGAGTCTTCTCCAATACCACAGTTCAAAAGCATCAATTCTTCAGCACTCAGCTTTCTTTATAGTCCAACTTTCACACCTATATATGATTACTGGAAAAAAACCACAGCTTTGACAAGATGTACCTTTGTCAGTAAAGTGATGTCCCTGCTTTTTAATGTGCTGTCTAGGTTGGTCATAGCTTTTCTTTCAAGGAGCAAGCAACTTAATTTCATGGCTGCAGTCACCATCTGCAGTGATTTTGGAGGCCAAGAATAGAAAGCCTGTCACTGATTCCGTTGTTTCCCCATCTGTTTGTCATGAAGTGATGGGACTTGATGTCATGATCTTAGTGTTTTGAATGTGGGGTTTTAAGTCAAATTTTTCACTCTCCTCTTTCATATTCATCAAGAGGCTATTTAGTTTCTCTTCTCTTTCTACCATAAGGGTGGTATCATCTGCATATCTGAGGTTACTGATATTTCTCCCAGCAATCTTGATTCCAGCTTGTGCTTCATCCAGCCCAGTATTTCACATGAGGTACTCTGAATAGAAATTAAATAAGCAGGGTGACAATATACAGTCTTGACGTACTCCTTTCCCAATTTTGAACCAGTCGATTGTTCCATGTCTGGTTCTAACTGTGGCTTCTTGACCTGCACACAGATTTCTCAGGAGGCAGCTCAGGTGGTCTGGTATTCCCATCTCTTTCAGAATTTTCCACCGTTTGTTCTGATCCACACAGTCAAAGGCTTTGGCAAAGTCAATAAAGCAGAAGTAGAAGCTTTTCTGGACCTCCCTTGCTTTTTCTATGAGCCAATGGATGTTGGCAATTTGATCTCTGGTTTCTCAGACTTTTCTAAATCCAGCTTGAACATCTGCAAGTTCTCGGCTCATGTACTGTTGAAGCCTTGCTTGGAGAATTTTGAGCATTACTTTACTAGAGTGTGATATGAATGCAATTATGTAGTAGTTTGAACATTCTTTGGCATTGCCTCTTTGGGCTTAGAATGAAAACTGACCTTTACTAGTCCTGTGGCCCCTGCTGAGTTTTCCCAATTTGCTGGCATATTGAGTGCAGCACTTTCACAGCATCATCTTTTAGGATTTGAAATAGCTCCACTGGAATTCCATCACCTCCACTAGCTTTGTTCATAGTGATGCTTCCTAAGGCCCACTTGATGTCACATTCCAGGATGTCTGGCTCTAGGTGAGTGATCACACTATCATGGTTGTCTGGGTCATGAAGATCTTTTTTGTACAGTTCTTCTGTGTATTCTTGCCACCTCTCCTTCATATCTTCTGCTTCTGTTAGGTCCATACCATTTCTGTCCTTTATTGAGCCCATCTTTGCATGAAATGTTCCCTTCAGTCAGTCAGTCAGTCAGTTCTCTAATTTTCTTGAAGAGATCTCTAGTCTTTCCCATTCTATTGTTTTCCTCTATCTCTTTGTACTGATCACTGAGGAAGGCTTTCTTATCTCTCCTTGCTATTCTTTGGAACTCTGCATTCAGATGGGTATATCTTTCCTTTTCTCCTTTGCCTTTTGCTTCTCTTTTCTCAGTTACTTGTAAGGCCTCCTCAGGCAACCATTTTGCCTTTTTGCATTTCTATTTCTTGGGGATAGTCTTGATCACTGCCTCCTGTACAATCTCACGAACCTCTGTCCATAGTTCTCCAGGCACTCTATCAGATCTAATCTCTTGAATCTATTTGTCACTTACACTGTATAATTGTAAGAGATTTGATTTAGGTCATACCTGAATGGTTCAGTTGTTTTCCCTACTTACTTCAATTTAAGTCTGAATGATCCTACACGCAGGGCAGCAAAGGAGACACAGATGAAGAGAACAGACTTCTGGACTTGGCAGGAAAAGGCGAGCATGGGATTATTTGAGAGAATAGCATTGAAACATGTACATAATCATGTGTAAAATAGAGGACCAATGCAAATTCAACGCATGAAGCAGGGCACTCAAATCTCATGCTCTGGGACAAACCAGAGGGATGGGGTGGTGAGGGACATGAGGGTAGATTCAGAATGGGGGGACACATGTATATCTGTGGCCAATTCATGCTGATGTATGGCAAAAACCATCATAATATTGTAAAGTAATTATTCTCCAATTAAACTAAATTATAGTTTAATTATGAATTAGTATGTATTTTTGATCATGTGTGTTTTATGACTACTTTCATGATCAAAAATGTATATGCAGTGAATAGAACATTGAATACTTTGTGGTAAATAAAAGAAAAAGAAAAAAAAATCACAGTGAGAAAATGGGGACTAGACTCCTATTATCACCTGGCCTTCATATGCCTCCTTAGGAGGCATGTCCAGGAAGTGTTCTGTGTCCTCCAATGTAAATGCCAACTTAGTTCCAATTTTGGGGAGGGGGTGGGGTGGCTCTGAACACTGTGTGAAACATCCCAATATTGTAGTATTAAAACAAGGTGAAGAAGTTCTACTACCCTATGTGCATCATTTGCTGAGGAATACTTGCAGTGACAGATTTCCACAGGCTTATCTACATTTGGAAGCAAAATGTTCCTGCAGCCAAAACAACCCCACAGTAAAATAGTTATACATCCTTGCTGAAAGAAGCCAGTTATGGGAAAGTTAAATGTCAACAAGGATGGGACTTCACACTCAAGTCTCAAACTTCTTAACCCTCATTAATATATTCAATTTCATTTGTCTGAGAACTATATTCACTGTCAACATTTACTCACGTTTCTCGTGCTCCAGCTTAAATTCCATTGTCCATTGTTGTGTTGTTTATCCCTTGAACTCCCATCCCCTTTTCTTCTTTCCCCCTTATTTTTCCTTCACAGTTATTTCTTCGGATCACACTCTGATTAAACACAGCTCTTTACACACTCCATGCTAACACTTATACACTTAACAATTGAGGAAAAACACAAAGGTGGTGATTTTTTCCTTCATATTCACTACCATTAGGTGTGACTTCCATGCTACCTGGAAATTATACTATATTCCCAAATGTATGCTCTGTTACTGTCTTTTATATGACTGTTTCATGCTGAATTTGGTCTTCTTAAAGTTCTCAAATCAGCTTCCTCATTTTTATTCTGAGCTGTTGACCTTAAATCTTAATTCTCTGAGAAGTGTGTGAAGTTCTTTGCGAATAGAACTTCAAACAGATATCCCCTTATCCACCATTTGCATTTGTGCTTATGCATTTTGACTATATATTTTTATCATATATACAGTCCATAGGAACTCCCCAGGCCAGAATACTGGAGTGGGTAGCCTTTCCCTTCTCCAGGGCATCTTCCCAACCCAGGGATTGAACCCAGGTCTTCTGTATTGCATGAGGATTCTTTACCAGCTGAGCTACCAGGGAGGCCAAATGCATTTTAACTATGTATTTTTAATATAGAAGAGGTGTCCATGCTTTTCTCAGAGACACAAACCCTACACTTTTACCCTAGATCCAGTTCTGATCTTAACAACAATGACCTCACTTTAGTAATACTCTTTTCTTTTTCTTTACTCTTATATTTTCTCCCTTTAATTAAAAATCCTATCAGGATAGAAATATTATGTTTTCTTTTCTTCCCTTTCATCCACTCACCTTGCTTTACCTAGCACCTATAGTCTCTTAATTCTCAGTGACAAATAATTCTAGTCCAGACTCATCCTTAAACTTGACTCATAGGTGCAATTGTTTTCTAAATATCGACATTTGGATATCTGAATAGTTTCTAAAACTAAATAGGGTAATGCAATATCTTAATCTTTCCATTCTTCAAAAACTTACTTTCTGCTGCTCAAATAGTTTCTTTCTGTCAGAAAATTCAAAGAAAAAGTTTATTTTGACCCCATTATTTTATAACGCCTACCCTTAAGCAAAACTTGTTGACTCAATCATACTGAAATTTGATACCTTTTCATTTTCTTCAGTTTTCTATTCCTGGTCAAGATATGTCTATCTTTATTTTGATTATCTTAGCATCTTTACCACTGTCTTCTTAATTTCTCCTTTACTACCATATAGCGTATTCTCAACACATTTTCCACAGTCTTTTCAAACCCATATAAACCAATAATGTCACTCTTTTGTTCATTGTCATATAAATCATCAAGATTAAATGCCCAAATCCTTACATTCTTCCATAAAATCCTAGATAATTTATTTTTACCCTCTAAACTCCCATCCTTGTGCCATTTCAAATGCTATGTATATAATCTCTAATTGCTCACCAATGTACTCTCTAACTATAATATAACTAGATTTTAAATGCTCCTATGGGAATTATTGTTTCAAAAATTTTTCCAACTCACCTCAAAGTGGTTTTTTTTTTTTTTTTTTTTTTTGCATCTTTACTTTCTCTCTTTTTCTTTTAGGCCAATTATGTAAGGAGCCTTCTTTCCAAATGCCAATTATATGCTAATCAGGTAAGAGAACTTTAATGGAATGAATACATTGCATTGTAATTGGTTAGCCTTTTAAATAAATGTGTATGAATAATTAATTCTGGCTTTTGAATACACTATTCCTTTACAAAGAATCCCTCTTATAGTAATGCTGTTGCATTGCAGTTTTATTTATTTTTTCATTTATTTTTATTAGTTGGAGGCTAATTACTTTAGAATATTGTAGTGGGTTTTGTCATACATTGACATGAATCAGTCATGGATTTACATGTATTCCCCATCCCAATCTCCCCTCCCACCTCATTTAATGATTATTTCAATTTTTCTCTTTCATTGGTACAAACTTAACTACTCAAGATCTGTTGATAAAAGTCTATTCAAGATCTGTTCAATTGATTGTAAGCAAGAATGTGAAGTTGGGCTACACTAAAAGAAAGCATTTTGGGAGAGGATGTCATCTACTAGGATTGAATTTAAATACATTTGTATGAGTGTAAATGGTGTAAATTACTGGAACATATGATCAACAAGTTTTTTTTTTTTTTTTTTCCCATTGGAGCTTTTGTTTTCCTGAAATTACAAATTGCAACTCTTTCTGTTATTTAAGGAAATAACTAATTTTGAGGGTTGGGCCTGAGCCAGGAAAATGATGGTGTGCACCAGTTAAAGTAGGCTAGACTATGATGTGCTGAAAGAAAGCAATGTCAAATATTTAGTAGTTTATAGATGCAAATATTGACTCCTGCTTGTAGTTCATGACCACTTCAAGTTGATTTTGGCTTTATTTCATATTTACCTTTTAGGAAGAGCATCTCTCTAGATTATTGCTGGTTGTAGATATAAAGAAGCGAAAAGTACTGAACCACAGGATGCCTTCTTCAGTCCTCTTCCTGGAAGGTCCACACATTAACCCTGCTCATATTTCATGGGCCAAGACATTTCACATATCCATGACTTTGTTCAACAGAGTTGAGGGGTGTAATGTATTTTCTTTTAATACCCTTATCCTATTATTGCTTTAGATAAAAATATATGTCTATTTTTAATTTTTTAAAAGAATTTCTTGCTAATTTTGATTCTCTGACCTTCTAGAGAACATAAACTACTTGAGAGAAACTCTAGAAATTACATGTTCTTTGTTACATGTTTTCTTGTGAGATTTCCCTTGCTTTGATATTTCTTTAGTACCCAAACCTAGCATAGTTGCACTCATGATCTTCATGGAGATTCCTCAGCTCCTCTCCTGGATAACTCAAGTTAATTTCTATACTTTATATACTATATAAATATAAATATACTTCTATAAATACATTTCTATACTTTACATAATATACTATATATATAAATTTATATATTTATTTTATAAGAAAAAATTTTTACATTAAATACTATTATCAGTTACCCTAGCTTTATGTATCCTTTTGAAACTAATTAAATGTATTATATGTTAATAAACTATATGATTATTCAACTGATATGAATTAATTGACCTCATGGTTAATTCCATGAAATTAGAGTCTGTCTGTGTTTTTGACCATTCTTTTTGTACTTCGCAAGTGGTATTAAAAAAAAAAAAAACAGCTAAATGCATTGGTATTTGAAACATATCACTGAAAAATATTTAATACTGGTCATTTACTATTTGTCATTTTATTTGTTATCTCTCAAGTTCTTCCTCAGGTAAACATCTTTGTCATATCTATACCACACACTACTGTGATATTTGATTTGCTAATTGGCTTTCTATCTCTTTAGGCCTATAAGACCTAGACAGAAGAATTTATAATATTGAAATAAATGCAGGGTCAGTGCTCACTCTATAGTGAGCTATTGTTTACTTATTTATTTTTTGGTTGGAGGAAACAAAGTTGCTTGAATGATGTATATGTTGGCATTGAAGGAGTTTTGATTTCTTCTGTTTGTTTGTGTTTTTTATTCTATTTCCCCTTTCAGTTTTATTGAGATATAATTGACATGCAGCATTATGTCAGTTGAAGGTGTGCAGCATAATGATCTGACTTACATCAGTCATGAAATGATTATCATGGTAAGTTTAGTGAACATCCATCATCACATATACATGCAAAATTGAAAAAATAGAAAAAAATTTTCTTGTGTTGAGAACATTTAAAATTTATACTCTTAAGAAGTTTCATATATAACACACAACAGTGTTAATTATATTTACATGCTGTATAATATATCCCCAGTACTTATTTATACTATAACTCTAAGTTTACAACTTTCAGCTGCTTTCATCCGATTTCCCCTTCCTACCTCTGGTAACTACTATTCTGATTTATCTATAACCTTGTTTGTTTGTTTTTGAAGTGTAACTAGCCTACAACATTATGTTAAGTTCCTGTTACAGGACATGATTTGGTATTTCTGTAAATTTCAAAATGATCTTTATAATAAGTCTAGTTAAAATATGCCACTATATAAAAATATTACATTATTATTGACTATTTTCCCCACACTAAGCACTTCACTTATTTTGCAATTGGAAGTTTATATCTCTTAATCTCCCTTACCTATTTTTTTCTTCCCATAACTCCTCACTGGCAATAACCTGTTTGTTCCCTGTATCTGTGACTCTGCTTCTGTTTATTGTATTTGTTTACTTGTATTTCTACCTATAAGCAAAATAATGAAGTATTTGTCTTTCTATATCTGACTTATTTCACTTAGCATAATATACTCTAAGTTCATCTATGTTGTCACAAATGGCAAGATTTTTAATATTTAATGATTGAATAATATCTCTAAATGTGAGATATATATCACATCTTCTTTATCTTTTATTCTGTTGGTTACCACTGTTTGGGTTGCTTCCATATCTTGGCCATTCTAAATGCTTCATACTACAATGAACAGAAAGAGTGCATATATCTTCTTGAATTAGTGTTTTGGTTTTCTTAGAATCCCAGGGGTGGAATTGGTGGATCATATGGTAGTTCTACTTTTAATTTTTTTTTTTTTACTTTTAATTTTTTGAGAAATTTCCATACTGTTTTTCATAATGACTATACCAATTTATACTCCCATCAACAGAGGATGAGTTTACTTTTTTCCACAACTTCCTCAACACTTGTTATTTATTGTTTTTTGATAAAAGCCATTCTAACAAGTGTGAAGTGCTATCTCACTGACATTTTGAATTGCATTTCCTGAAGATAGTGATGTTGAGAATCTTTTTGTATGCCTATTGGCCATCTGCATATCTTCTTTGAAAAAATAATGTCTCTTCAGTTCCTCTGCCCATTTTTATTTGTTGAATGCTGAATTGTACGAGTTCTTTGTATATTTTGCACATTATTCCTGATCAGATCTATCATTTGCAAATGTCTTCAGTCATTCATTAGGGCTTCCCTGCCAGCTCAGATGGTTAAAAATCTTCCTACAGTTCAGGAGACCCAGGTTCCATCCCTGGGTCAAGAAGATCACCTGGAGACAGACTTTTGAACTCTGTGGGAGAGGGTGAGGGTGGGATGTTTCGAAAGAACAGCATGTATACTATCTATGGTGAAACAGATCACCAGCCCAGGTGGGATGCATGAGACAAGTGCTCGGGCCTGGTGCACTGGGAAGACCCAGAGGAATCGGGTGGAGAGGGAGGTGGGAGGCGGGATCGGGATGGGGAATACGTGTAACTCTATGGCTGATTGATATCAATGTATGACAAAACCCACTGAAATGTTGTGAAGTAATTAGCCTCCAACTAATAAAAAAAAAAAAAAAAAAAAAAATGACTAACCTCTCCAGTATTCTGGCCTGGAGAATTCCATGGACAGAGGAACCTGGTGGGTTACAGTCCATGGAGTTGCAAAGAGTCAGATAGTATTGAGCAACTAACACTTTCACTTTTCAGTCATTCATTAAGTGAAAATGAAAGTCGCTCAGTGGTGTCTGTCTTTTTGAGACCCTGTGGACTATACAGTCCATGGAATTCTCCAGGCCAGAATACTGGAGAGGGTAGCCTTTCCCTTCTCCAGGGGATCTTCCCAACCCAGGGATCAAACCCAGATCTCCTGCATTGCAGGCAGATTCTTTGCCAACTGAGCCACAAGGGAAGCCAGTTGGCCTCTTATTTTGGTGATAGTTTTCTTCAGTGTGCAAAAGCCTTCTAGTTTGCTGTAGTCCTATTTGCTTATTTTTGCTTTTGTTTCCCTTGCCTGAGACACTAAAAAAAAAAAAAAAGAAAGAAAGAAAATGTTACTAAGACAGATGCCTATGTTTTCTTCTAGAAATTGTATTATTTCAGGTCTTACATTTATGTCTTTATAATCTACTTTGAATTTATTTTGTACATGGCGTGAGGAAGTAGTTCAGTTTGATTCTTTTGCACATAGCTGTCCAGTTTTCCTGGTAGAATTTAATAAAGAAGCTATCCTTTCTGCTTTGTGTATTTTTGCATTCTTCTTTGTAAAAGAAATGCTCTATATGATATTTTTATTTAGAATCTTCACAAAAATTATGCCTATGATGTGTACATAGTTATTCTGTAAAGACACATTAATTCTGTATTAAAAGAAAAAAAAAACTTCTAAATGTCTTTCATCAATTGAAGGAAAATAATCAAATATCACAGACCTTGACAAAATAGGTAACTCCTTTTTAAAATCTTGACTCAATATTATTTTTAATTTTTTGAAATGTATTTTTCTTGATCTGGAGTTTATTATTCTTCCTTCCAAATGTTGATTTTTCTTATTTTTATTATCTTTATTTATTCAATTAAAAATCAATTTTTAATTTTTTATTTTAAATTTTTATTGGAGATTAATAGAAGTTCTGATTTTTTTAATTAAACATTAAAAATATAAGCCCAGATACATAAGTTTAATTATATATGTGCTGTCCATTGGAATTGTGTTGTGCATATTTAGGTCAATTGGATGGTATAAATTTTTATCCCAAAGGAAGCATTCTCAGGACCATAAATCTCCATGAATCTCTCTAACTTTAATTGGTGGGTTGAGATCACAGTCCCAGTGGTATTGCCAGTATAAACAAGCCATACCCTAAATTTAGGCACTTTATCCCTAAGGGGAGAATCTGTTCTCTTCCATTTCCTATCAGATTTGTTTTAGATTCAAAGTAGAACTTATTGTTACTCTGTGGTTTTAATCTCCTGACTCCCAAATAGGCAACGATTCAGGGAAAGCAGGTCAAGGATCCAAACTCTTGCATCTGCTATCTTTTCTTTCTTGGTTGGTACTTTTTCATTGCTTTCCCTATCAAATTCTTTTTTTTTTTTTCTGTCTTCATTATGCAAGATTTATAACTAGAGTCACACAAAAATTCTAACCAAAGGGACCATCCAAGAAAAGGCTGGGATCATCCACAATATCAGGTATTGCAAAATATTCCATATGAATTAAAATGATTTAAAGGGAAAAAATCATAGAATATTGTGCACATCATTTTAAAATTGGTGTTAGAAAGAAAATGTTGGACTGAGATCCAGAAGTAAACTTGCTGATTGATTGCAGCTAGGAATTACAGTAAAATTTAAATATGTTTGTAAACTTGACCTATCTCCAATGCAAGTCAATCCATGTTCATGGCCATATACACTATGAAGCATTGAGTATAATTTTTCTTTTCCAAATTTCATCCAAATGGTGTTGCAAGGTAGAACTAGACCATAGATTGGACCACAATGATTCTTTTATTTTGAAGAGTATAATTTGGTAAAAATAAAGATAGCAGATATTGGTATGGTGGTGGTGGTGGTTTAGTCACCAAGTCGTTTCTGACTCTTGCAACTCCATGGACTGTAGCCTGCCAAGCTCCTCAGACCATGGGATTCTCCAGGCAAGAATACTGTAGTGGGTTGCCATTTCCTTCTCCAGAAATTGGTATGATTTAAAGCCAGTTGACTGATTTTCCTGGATATGAATATTCTCTAAAAGCCAGAGAAGGAAACACAATATCAGAACCACTTTTTCTGTGTTCAATCTTACTATACAAGAAAAAAGGATTTGACAGTATACAGGTAGTTATTTGCTGCAGCAGTTTTTAAAGTATAAAGATATTGTTATCATATCTGTTTCCATATCTAAATTTTAATATCACAGAGTCTCCAGGGCTGAACTCAGTGCCTAGCACATTATAAATTTTTGGTAATTGTAGATCACATGAAAATCAAGTGGCATGAGACTCTAAAGGATGGCAGAGAAAACTATTTGGGGAAACAAAAAATTGGTTATTCTCTTGAGTTTGCTTGTTATGTTCACCTCTTCAGATACCAGGCTTAATGTGTAAAGTTAACAAAATGAAGTCTTCAGTGTACCTGGAGACCTTAAGATTCATGAATAAAGAGCTATGGCATCCAAGAATTCTTCCATCCACCCTTAGTACTTGATAACCACTTATCTAGGTTTTGCACTGAGCTTTAGCTAGAGCACCAAGTTTAAGGAGCAATCAGTTCTTGAATGGTGGGAAGAGGTGGGGGCTTGAAATGTTTGGAAATAGACTATTGCTATTTTAAGTGAAGTTATTAATATTTGTCCTAAGAAAATGACATGGGTTTTACATCATACAAAATATAAAGTAGGTATAAGTCAGAATGATTATTTTTAGGAATTCTCTTCAAATCAAAGTTGATTATACACTTATCTTAAATACAAACAGAAGGAAATGCAGCCATGAAGTAAAGCAACGCTTCCCTTACTTGAGCAAAGACACAGACAGAAGATAAGACTGATATAAAAACAAATATTCATGTGTTCAAACGACATTATACAGGACTTCAAGCAAGCTATATTTTAGTGCTTATGATTTTATAAAACTAAGACTGGCAAAAATACATTTATAATTTGAGTCTTCAATTTTTTTCTTAGAATTAGGAAGCATTGTGTATGTGTCTATTTGTGTGGGTGTGTACATCAATTGTGTGTGCCTGTGTGTAAGAGAGAGAGAGAGAGAAAGGGAGATGGAGACATTAGGCCCATTTGGTCTGAATTATATAGTTCAGTTCCAACATTTTCTTACTGATTTTCTCTCTGGATGATCCTTCCATTATTGAAAGTGGGGTACTGATCTCATAATATTATTGTATTGGTGTATATTATTCTCTTTAAATCTGTTAATATTTGCTTAATATATTTAGCTGCTCCAGTGTTGGATAATATATATTTACAATATGATGGTCAATTCATCCACTTGATCAGCTGTCTCTCTTTATCATACAATGCCTTTTCTGTCTTTTGTGAGTTATTGCAATGTGTTTATTTTACCTGATATAAGTAAAGCCACCTCTGCTGTCTTATGGTTATCATTTGTGTGGAATATCTTTTTCCATCCCTTCACTTTCAGCTTATGCTTATCTTTAAAGCTAAATGTGTCTCTTTAGGTTCATACAGTTTAAAGTGAAAGGATTCTAAATTTTCTTTTATTTCAAAAGGACAGTTTGTCAGGTATTCTTGATTGGTATTTGTTCTCTGTCAGTACTTTGAATATATCATCCCATTCTCTCCTGGCCTGCAAGGTCCCTGCTGAGAAATCTACAAAAAGGCTTATGGGGATTCCCTTCTATGTGATGATTCTTTTTCTTGTGGCTTTCAAAATTTTATCTTTTGTTGTAATTTCAAATTTTGATTATATTATGTTTCAGAGAAGTCCTCTTCAGATTGAGTCTGGGAATTTTTGGTATTTTTTGTACCTGGATGTCTGTATCCCTCTTCAAAACTGAGAGCTTTCAGTCATTCTTTCTTTCAATAGACTCTCTTATCCTTCTGAGACTCCTAAAATGTTTATATTGTATACCTACGAGATGTCTCGTAAGTCTTGTAAGTTCTTTGTCACATTCTTTCTTTCTTTCTTTTTCCTTTTTGCTCCTCTGAATGAGTAATTTCAAATGAATTGTTTTCAAGTTCAGGGAAGAATTCTTCCTCTTGATCAAGTCTCCTGTTACTGAATGTTTTAGACAAGCATTGTATTCTTCAGCTGTAATATTTCTTTTTGCTTTTGTTTGTAGTTTCTTTTCCTTTGTTGAGGAGATCTCATTTTGTTCATGTATTACTTTTTCTTTCTAATTTTATATAGTTGTATAGTTTTCATATAATTCACTAAATATTGAAAATAATTATTCTGAATTCTCTGTCAGTCATTTCATAGATTTCCCTTTCTTTGGGTTTGGTCATTAGAGTTTTATTGGTTTTCACTGGCAGTGCCATCATTCCTATTGTTTTCACGATGCCTGTAACTTTATGTTGGTGTCTGTATATTTGAGCATCTCTTCCACTTTTTACAAGCTCATTTTGGCAAAAACCAAAAGACCTTTACCAATCATCCTAACCTGGTGTTCCAGCCAAGCTAGCTTGTAATATACATGGGGAAGTGGGGCATTCTGCTAAAGTCTCTGATGAAGTGGGGTGAATGCCTGGACTTTGAGGTCAGCTAGGGCCTCTGCCTGAGTTTTAGTTGAGAAGACCTAATGGCTGACCTCTGTGATCTGATGGTTCCACTGACTGAGCTCCTTTATCAAGGAGGGCCTCTGGCTGGGCTTTCTGGGAGGGTAATACCACTGACTATTCTCTATAGTCTAGTGGGTTCTCTGGCTGGGCCCTGCAATAGGGGATAACAGCTGACTGGGCTTTGTATTCAAGCAGGGCCACTTACTAGGCAACCTGATCAGGCAGGAATGCATGCTGTGATTTCTCACCAGGCAGTGTCACAGGCTAGATTCTGCAAATGAGTGAGACTGCGGGCTGAGCTCTTTGAATAGGCAATACTGCTGGCTGAATTATGTGATCCTGCAGAGTTACCACTGCAATCACCCCTTGTCAGATGGTGCCACAGGCTATACTCCAAGTCCAGTGATGATACTGATTGGGCTCTGTTTTCGGAAGGGCTGTAATCTGGGTTTGAACAGAGGTACAGGTTGGACTCTGATCAGATAAGTCCAGTGGCTGTGCTTGGTTGTGTGTGGTCACTGGAGTCCCAGGTAGGATGATACCTCTGACTAAACCACACATTTGGATGGGGCTGCAGGTTGAGATATGCATTTGAATAGGGTTGAAGCTCTGAAGAAAGCTGCTCTGCGGTTAGGTGGGGTTGTAGGCTTGTCTCCATCAATGGACTGAACTACCGTTCAGGAACCTTAGCCAAGCAGAACTGCTGACTGTGCACACTAGTCATATGGGGCTGCAGTTTGTCTTCACAAATGGATGAAGCTGCTGGTTTTGCTCTCTGGTAAGGAGAATTTTCAGCCATAAAGAAGGTTGAGGTTGTTCAGTCACTCAGTGGTGTCCAACTGTTTGCAACCCCAGGGACTGCAGCACACCAGGCTTCCCTGTCCTTCACTATCTCTCTGAATTTGCTCAACTTATGTTCATTGAGTCAATGATGCTATCCAACCATCTCAGCCTCTGTCATCCTCTTCTCCTCCTGTCTTCAATCTTTCTCAGCATCAGGGTCTTTTCCAGTGAGTTAGCTTTTCATACCAGGTGGCCAAAGTATTGGAGCTTCAGCTTCAGCATCAGTCCTTCCAATGAATATTCAGGGTTTATTTCCTTTAGGATGGACTGGTTTGATCTCCTTGTAGTCCCAGGGACTCTCAAGAGTCTTCTCCAGCACCACAGTTTGAAAGCATCAATTCTTCAGCACTCAGCCTTCTTTATGGTCCAGCTCTCACATCCATACATGACTACTGGAAAAACTGGAGCTTTGACTAGATGGACCTTTATTGGCAAAGTAATGTCTCTGCTTTTTAATTACATTGTCTAGGTTTATCATAACTTTTCTTCCAAGGAGCAAGTGTCTTATAATTTCATGGTTGCAGTCACCATCCACAGTGATTTTGGAGCCCAAGAAAATAAAGTCTTTCACTGTTTCCATTGTTTCCCCATCTATTTGCCATGAAGTGATGGGACCAGATGCCATGATCTTTGTTTTTTGAGTATTGAGTTTAAACCAGCTTTTTCACTCTCTTCTTTCACTTTCATCAGGATGCTCTTTAGTTCCTCTTTGCTTTCTGCCATTAGAGTTGTATCATTTGCATATCTGAGGTTATTGATATTTTTCCCACCAGTCTTGACTCCCGCTTGTGCTCCATCTAACCCGGCATTTTGCATGATGTACTCTGCATATAAGTTGAATAAGCAGGGTCACAATATACAGACTTGACATATTCCTTTCCCAGTTTTGAACCAGTCTGTTTTTCCATGTCTGGTTCTAACTGTTGCTTCATGACCTGCACACAGGTTTCTCAGGAGACAGGTAAGGTGGTCCGGAATTCCCATCTCTTCAAGAATTCTCCACAGTTTGCTGTGATCCACACAGTCAAAGTCTTTAGCATAGTCAGGAAGCAGAAGTAGATTTTTTTCTGGAATTCCTTAACTTGTTCTGTGATTCAGTGGATGTTGGCAATTTGATCTCTGGTTCCTCTGCCTTTTCAAAATCCAGCTTGTACATTTGGAAGTTCTTTGTTCATGTGCTGTTGAAGCCCAGCTTGAAAGATTTTGATCATTACCTTGCTAGCATATGAAATAAGCATAACTGTGGTTTGAAAAATTTAGTTTGAAAATGTAGTTTGAACACTCTTTGGCAATGCCCTTCTTTGGGATTGGAATGAAAAACTGATCTTTTCTAGCCCTGTGGCCACTGTTTTTTCAAATTTGCTGGCAAGTTTACATTACATTATCTTGCATTATTATCAGATTGATTCCATGGGGTTGCAGCCATTGAGAATCCTTTCGTGATTTCTGTTCCTTTGCTGTGTGAATACCTACATTCTTCTCTAAGCTCCACTTCTTATCATTTTCTCATCCTTTGCCATGACTGGGATAATAGTTCCCTTAGTTTAGACAATGCTACTTTGATAGCTCTACCAGTCCCTTGCCAGAGTTTCCTCCACACATTTTCCCTGATTGCTCCCTGCCTCCTTGTCCATTAGATGTGTGCACAACTGTTCACAAAATAGTAAGAACTTCATTTAAAGGAAAATTATTTTTGATATTTTGGGGGTGTTGCCCACAGCAGTGACATTGAATAACCTCTTCTTCCCTTCAAGGCCTACTGGTCCCATTCTGGGATTTCTGCAACAATTCTGATGAATGTCAGTACCTTTTTTCTTTATTACATTTAATTTGGTGAGGTTTTGTTTGTTTTGTTCCTGATGATAATGAAGGTACAATGTTAGCCATTGTTCGAAATGTTTAGTATATATTTTCAAAATAAAAGTAGAAATATTAAGATTACAAGATTATATAAAGTGTTTACCATCACCTAGAACTTCCTTTTTTATGTTTGAAATTTTTTAATTTGTTCCCCTCTGTAAAGAAGGAGATGTTTGGGGGAAGAGTGCAAAGGATTTTCAATTTTGGAACTCATAAAGGGACACGCACGCGCGCGCGTGCACACACACAAACACACACACACATATTGTCTTGATCTTCATATACATTTTCCTGGCCGCTCAAATGGTATAGAATCTGCCTGCAATGCAAGAGACCTGGGTTGGATCCCTGGGTCGGGAAGCTCCCCTGGAGAAGGAAAGGGCTATCCACTTCAGTATTCCTGCCTGGAGAATTCCATGGACAGAGAAGTCTGAGGGGCTACAGTCCATGGGATCGCAAAGACTCAGACACGACTGAGCGATTAACAAATCCTTGTATTCAGTTCAGTTCAGTCGCTCAGTTGAGTCCAACTCTTTGCAACCCCAAGGATTGCAGCATGCCAGGCTTCCCTGTCCATCACCACTCCCAGAGCTTACTCAAACTCATGTCCATCCAGTCAGTGATGCCATCCAACCATCTCATCTTCTGTCGTCCCCTTCCCCTCCTGCCTTCAATCTTTCCCAGCATCAGGGTCTTTTCAAATGAGTCAGTTCTTCCCATCAGGTGGCCAAAGTGTTGGAGTTTCAGCTTCAGCATCAGTCCTTCCAATGAATGTTCAGGACTGATTTCCTTTAGGATGGACTGGTTGGATCTCCTTGCAGTCCAAGGGAGTCTGACAAGTCTTCTCCAACAACAGTCTGTTAGCAAAACTAATAACTAAAACTGTAAGCAAAGTGTTTATAGACCAAATTTTTTTCCTTCTTTCTTCTATATTATTCTAGTCCAAATAAAAACACTATTTTTCATATTTTCCTTAATTACAGAGGGATTTTGTTCTATTTTGTTTCCACATTAAAGAAAGTCTTAAATTCCACAGAATGTAAACTTGAATAAACATATATTTTTTTAGATAAGACAATATTCTGTGAACATTTTGTATATATAATTATGTATAGTTTTATATATCACATACATCATTGCATCACGTATAATTTTATATATATGTACATATATATTTATACATTATGTAAATACAGTAGATTATGTTATATATAAATATAATAACAAATTATAACCTACTGTAATGGCAAACAATAAAATAAATCACATTTCTTACATGATGAAAGCTTATGTAATCTTTGAAAGCTAGATTTTTTTGTTGTGTTTTAAACTTTTGATATAACATAAAAATATAAGATTTGGATATATAGTAAGTATAAGCAGCATAAAGTATTAAAAATCATAAAAATAGATATGTATTTACTTACAGAAATTATTAATTTACAATTTGACTGCCACCAGTTTAATATTTATACCCATTATAATAATAAATATGTAAATTTTTATTAATGTTTACAGGTCTTGAGCAAGGAGCATGGAGATGAAAGTAAGTTTTTTAATATCACTAAGCTGTTTCTTCTAGTATACTAAGCAGTTAACAGTAATCATTTTTAAGTGAAGATATTATAAGTAAATATTATTTTAAAAATTAGTTTTTGTTATTCAAGTATTATATACTAAAATGTAATGTGTTCAAAGTACATTTTTAAGTGAAATAATAAACAATTAGGTGAATATAAACAGCATTAAATTATTTCAAAAATAGTTTTTCAACTATTGGATTTTAATAGAAAAAGGTATGAAAATTTTAAGTAGAAATACCTGTAAAGGAGAGGGACAAGATAAACTACTTCTCTAACTCATCTCTAAATACTTGCAAGCTACTCTACAATAATCAAAAAATGTTAAAAATTATTGGAAAGGAGATAATTGAAGAGAAGGAGGTGGGAAATGAAGAAGAAACCATGAGATAATGTGTGTGTGAAAGATGCTAACTGGGTATTTAGTTAAAAATGTCTGCAGCTCAAACTCTGTGTTAAGTCAATGCCAGTGTCCAAACCAATTAGTGGGCATCATGGTGATGCTATTGTTATTCCCATCTAGTCTCTTTCCTCTCTTCTAAAGACCACTCACCTCTTTAGGAGTTCCCTTCTCAGCCACATTGGTTCAAGCTTCTTTCCATGCCTGGGATATGTCATCACTTGCATCTAGCCTATATTCTCTCCACATATAACTGCTATTTTTCCCAATGTCTTCTCCATATTTGTCTTCCATTGGATAATTTTTTTAGAAAACAATAGCAGACTCTTCTAGGAGTCTGCAACCACTATTGTTAGAATAGAGTCTCACAAATGCACATTACTAAATTTACAGAGATGTCTTTGCTAGATGAAGAATGTAAAGCAGATGATACACTTTTGGATTAAGAATGAAAAGAATCAGGGATTGTGACGGTGTCTGTGTTAGAGTTCCTTCTATTAGAGTGGAATCTGCTTCAAGGAAACATGGGGAGAGGTATTTTCTGTTAAAGATATACATTGAGGAAACTGCTATCATTCTTCCACAACATGGTTGAATGTTGTAAGAGAAAAATAATTATATTGGAAACAATCACCGTTTACTAATATTCACCTCCTCACTTTCTATCTCCAGAGTATAAACCCTTTTATGAATTAAAGTCTGCAAGATAATGGAGGAAAGCAACAGCAGCTCTGAAAAAGGGTTTCTTCTTCTGGGATTTTCTGATCAGCCCCAACTAGAGAGAATACTTTTTGTTATAATTTTGCTCTTCTACGTCTTAAACCTACTGGGAAACACCGCCATCATTTTGGTTTCTTACTTGGACCCCAAACTCCACACTCCAATGTACTTTTTCCTTAGCAACCTCTCTTGTGTAGACATCTGCTTCACCACCAGTGTTGCCCCACAGTTGTTGGTTACCATGAATAAGAAAGACAAGAACATGAGCTATGGCGGATGTGTGGCCCAGCTCTATGTAGCCACTGGGTTGGGCTCCTCTGAGTGTATTCTCCTAGCGGTCATGGCTTATGATCACTATGCTGCTGTCTGCCGGCCTCTGTACTACACGACCGTTATGCATCCTCAGCTTTGTGCATCCCTGGCCAGCATAGCTTGGCTCAGTGGCCTCATCACCTCCCTTATTCAGTGCTCCCTTACTGTGCAGCTGCCTCTTTGTGGTCATCACAAATTGGACCATATTTTTTGTGAGGTGCCAGTGCTCATAAAACTGGCTTGTGTGGACACAACTTTCAATGAAGTAGAACTATTCGTGGCCAGTGTAATCTTTCTAATTGTCCCTGTGTCACTCATCTTAGTCTCCTATGGCTTTATAACGCGAGCTGTGTTGAGGATTAAATCAACAGCAGGGCGTAGCAAGGCCTTTGGGACTTGCTCCTCCCACTTGCTTGTGGTCATCATTTTCTATGGGACCATCATTTTCATGTACCTTCAGCCAGCTAAAAGTAGCTCCAAAAACCAGGGAAAGTTTGTCTCCCTTTTCTATACCATAGTCACCCCACTTTTAAACCCCATTATCTATACTTTGAGAAACAAAGATGTGAAAGGGGCCATGAGGACACTGGTAATGGGAAATGCTTTTAGTTCATAAAGGGTATGAGCTGTAGGCATAATTTTAATGGGTTGGTTTTAGTTTACGGATTATTTGTTCTAAGTGCAATTTTCTTATTCAGTGCTATAAGAGATAGTAAAAGACACAGAACTCTATAAAAAGTTAACATTCTCGAGTCACAATAGTGTTTCACTTTTTCCAAACATTCTTCTCATGAAGTCCAAGATTCTATGTTCTATCTAGAGAAAACTCTTTGCTCTTCCTCCACTATGCCATCAAATTTCATACACAAATTATTTCACCCTGGAATACTGATCTATTTGGTAAATCTCTGCTTATCTCTAAAATCTAAAATAAATTTTACCTGTACTCTTGAGTTATCTTGAAACTTGATCCATCTAACCCTCTGGGTAAAACAGGTTCATAATATATGTTTCCTTAAAACATGAAGCATTCTCTCTCTCTCTCTAATAATATAGAGACCATTTTGGAAATAACATATGACCATTTTCCCACAATGTCATTTTAAACCAGAGACTGGACAGGTCTTATTATATTGGCTCATTTATATTATGAAAAAATATAAAACAGAATTATGATACATTGATAACATTTATGATGCAAATTTTCACTTTATTATTTTACAAATGTGATAAAATAAGTAATATTTCATTAAACAGATCAGTCCATATATAATTTAGAGTTGTTCCCCTTTTCTTTAAAGGAATTAGAAGTCGAGTGAAAGTGACAGTGTGTGTCATTCTGTCTCTTTCTCTCAAAAAGAGCAGAATTGATCAATTTGTTAATCTCAAGTATTTAAAGAGAACTGTGCAAGTAGAGAAAGATTAATTTAATCTACATATTAGGTTCACTTCCATCTTTCATAATAATTTCAAGGTTAAAAAAAACCCATGAAAACAAAAAATCAAATTCGTATGTGACTTAAACTTATGATAACAGAGAGGAAAACTGAGGCTCATTTAAATTCAGTTGGTACTAGAATATTGCTGTCAGTCTATAAATATTACGGATAAAGCTTGGAGCTGTTTCTACTGCCAAAGCTTAGATTGAAGGCAAAATGGCTGCATCCAAAAGGATGCTGTACAGTAAACCTTTGTTGCTTGTTGCATATCTACTTTTTAATTAGATATCTAGCAATTTATTCATACTGTCAAACATGTGAAATCAAAATGTCATAAATTTTCTAGTTAGGCAAAAATTCTTGAGTTTTATAAAATATGTATATTATACATACTTATATATGTATACAGAAGCTTTTCTATTACACTTGATAGAGGCTTGAGAAAGAATATCAAAATAAAGAGACAGATTGGAGAACATAAGCAAAACAAAATGGGATTATTGAATATGAAATAGAAAAAGTGAAACAAAGGAGATAAAAGTAAAAGGTCATCATACAGAGCAGTTGTTTTTAAACATGAATACTCATTAGAAACATATCTGGAAATCTGGAGAAAGAAGGCAATACCTGAGCATTTGTATTTTTCAAAAAATTCCAAGAGAATTCTGATATGCATCTGGACTTTAAAAAGTGATTATAGGTTTTTCTATGAAATGGTAGTGTTGGTGATATAGAGTTCTATTATGTTTTTATTGACCAGCCTGGCATGCTGCAGTCCTTGTGGTTGCAAGGACTCAGATACAACTGAGCAACTGAACTCAACTGAATCATGATACAACACTATTAAGTGAGTACTAGTTACACAATCACAGTAGTAATGTATGTTTATCAGTTCTCACAATCAATAGCCAGATAAAACACAAAAGATAATTACAATTGCAAGCCATAATGGGAACACAATTCAGTTCAGTTTAGTTCAGTTTGGTTGCTCAGTCCTGTCCGACTCTTTGTGACCCTGTGGACTGCAACACGCCAGGCCTCCCTGTCCATCACCAACTCCTGGAGTTTGCTCAAACTTATGTCCATTGAGTCGGTGATGCCATCCGACCATCTCATCTCTATAGTACCCTTCTCCTCCTGCCTTCAATCTTTTCCGGCATCAGGGTCTTTTCCAGTGAGTCATTTCTTCATATCAGGTGACCAAAGTATTGGAGCTTCAGCTTCAGCATCAGTCCTTCCAATGAATATTCATGACTGATTTCCTTTAGGATGGACTGGTTGGCTCTCCTTGCTGTCCAAGGGACTCTCAAGAGTCTTCTCCAACACCACAGTTCAAAAGCATCAATTCTTCAGTGCTCAGCTTTCTTTATAGTCCAACTCTCACATTCATACATGACTACTGGAAAAACCACAGCTTTGACTAGACAAATCTTTGTTGGTAAAGTAATGTCTCTGCTTTTTAATATGCTGTCTAGATTGATCATAGCTTTTCTTCCAAGAAGCAAGCATCTTTTAATTTTATGGCTGCAGTCACCATCCACAATGATTTTGGAGCCCAAGAAAAGAAAGTCTGTCACTGTTTCCATTGTTTCCCCATCTATTTGCCATGTAGTGATGGGACCAGATGCCATGATCTTAGTTTTTTTAATATTGAGTTTTAGGTGAGCTTTTTCATTCTCTTGGCCAGCTGATGTGAAGAGCTGACTCATTGGAAAAGACCCTGATGCTGGGAAAGATTGAAGGCAGGAGGGGAAGGGGATGACAGAGGTTGAGATGGTTGGATGGCATCACTGACTCAGTGAACATGGGTTTGGGTGGACTCCGGGAGTTGGTGATGGAGAGGGAGGACTGGTGTACTGTGGTTCATGGGGTTGCAAAGAGTTGGACATGATTGAGCGACTGAACTGAACTTTCACTCTCTGCTTTCACTTTCATCAAGAGGCTCTTTAGTTTCTCTTCTCTTATAAGGATGGTGTCATCTGCATATCTGAGGTTATTGATATTTCTCCAAGCAATCTCGATTCAAGCTTATACTTCATCCAGCCAGCATTTCACATGATGTACTCTGCATACAAGTTAGATAATTGGGGTGACAATATACAGCCTTGATGTACCCCTTTCCCAACTTGGAACCAGTCTATGATTAACTTAACAATATAAAAGAATCACATACAATTTTGGAGGGTCAGAGTTATGTGGTAAGTGGAAGTGCATATATGAACATGTATTCCATCCAGGAAGTCTATGTCTTTTGGTTGGTGCATTTAATCCATTTACATTTAAGATAATTATTGCTATTCATGGTCCTATTGCCATTTTCTTATATTTTGGAGTTTTATTTTCTGTAGGTCTTTTCCTACCCTTGTGTCTCCTGCCTAGAGACATTCTTTTAGCTTTTGTTGTAAAGCTGGTTTGGTGGTGCTGAATTCTGTTAATTTTTGCTTGTCTGGAAAGCTTTTTATTTATCCATCACATCTGAAGGAGAGTCTTGCTGGGTAGAATATTCTTGGTTGGAGGTTCTTCCCTTTCATTACTTTAAATATATCGTGCAGTTCCCTTCTGGCTTGTAGAGTTTCTGTTGAGAAATCAGCTGATAGCCTTTTGGAAGTTCCCTCTAATGTTGTCACTTTTCCCTTGTTGCTTTTAATATTTTATCTCTGTATTTAATTTTTGTCAGTTTGATTACTATGTGTCTCTATGTGCTCCTCCTTGGGTTTACACTTCCTGGGACTCTCTGCACTTTCTGAACTTGGTTAACTGTTTTCTTTCCCATGTTTGGGAAGTTTTCAAGCTATTATCTCTTCAAATATTTTCTCAGGTCCTTTCTTTCTCTCTTATGTGAATATTGATGTGTTTAATGTTTTCCAAGAGGTCTCTTAGGCGGTCTTCATTTCTCTTCATTCTTTTTTTTTTTAATATTCTGTTCTGTGGCAGTGAGTTCCACCATTCTGTCCTCCAGGTCATTTATCTGTTCTGCCTTAGTTATTCTGCTATTGATCCCTTCCAGTGTATTATTAATCTCTCTTTGTTTGCTTTTTAGTTCTTCTAGGTCTTTGGTAAACATTTCCAGCATCTTTTCTATCTTTGCCTTCATTCTTTTCCCTAGATCCTGGATCACCTTCACTATCATTATTTTGAATTCTTTTTCTGGAAGGATGCCTATCTCCATTTAGTTGTTTTTCTGGGATTTTATCTTGTCCCTTCATCTGGGGCACAACTTTCTGCTTTATTGTTGTGATTAATTCTCTGCAATATGGTTTTTATTTTGGCCACTGTGAGCTGTGAGACTGTGCTTTTTCTTGCTTCTTCTGTCTGCCCTCTGATGGATGAGGCTAAGAGGCTTTGTGAGCTTCCTGATGGGAGGGACTGGTGATAGGGAAAATTGAGTCTTGCTCTTGTGGTCAGAGCCTTGCTCAGTAAAGCTTTAATACAATTGTCTGCTGATGGGTGGGTTTGCACTCCCTTCCTGGTAGTTGTTTGACCTGAGGTGACCCAGCTGTGGGGTCTATGGGTTCTATGGTAGAGTTAATGACAAACTCCAAGAGGGTTTATGCCAAGGTGGACCCTCCCGTGCCCCAGTTGCTGCAGTGAGCCCCTGCCAACTTATGTCTCCACAGGAGGCCCTCCAACACTAACAGGTAGTTTTGGTTCAGTCTCCTGTGGGGTCACTGTGCCTCTCCTCTAGATCTTGTTATGCATAAAATTTTGTTTGTTCCTTTCAAGACTGGCATCTCTGTTTCCATCAGTCCTCTGGAAGGATAATAAAAGCAAAAATAAACAAATGAGACCTAATTAAACTTAAAAGCTTTTGCACAACAAAGGAAACTATAAACAAGGTGAAAAGACAGCCCTCAGATTGGGAGAAAATAATAGCAAATGAAGCAACAGACAAAGAATTAATCTCAAAAATATACAAGCAACTCCTGCAGCTCAATTCCAGAAAAATAAATGACCCAATCAAAAATGGGCCAAAGAACTAAACAGACATTTCTCCAAAGAAGACATACAGATGGCTAACAAACACATGAAAAGATGCTCAACATCACTCATTATCAGAGAAATGCAAATCAAAACCACAATGAGGTACCATTACACGCCAGTCAGGATGGCTGCTATCCCAAAGTCTACAAGCAATAAATGCTGGAGAGGGTGTGGAGAAAAGGGAACCCTCTTACACTGTTGGTTGGAATGCAAACTAGTACAGCCACTATGGAAAACAGTGTGGAGATTTCTTAAAAAACTGGAAATAGAACTGCCATATGACCCAGCAATCCCACTTCTGGGCATACACACTGAGGAAACCAGATCTGAAAGAGACACATGCACCCCAATGTTCATCGCAGCACTGTTTATAATAGCCAGGACAGGGAAGCAACCTAGATGCCCATCAGCAGATGAATGGATAAGGAAGCTGTGGTACATATACACCATGGAATATTACTCAGCCATTAAAAAGAATTCATTTGAATCAGTTCTAATGAGATGGATGAAACTGGAGCCCATTATACAGAGTGAAGTAAGCCAGAAAGATAAAGAACATTACAGCATACTAACACATATATATGGAATTTAGAAGGATGGTAATGATAACCCTATATGCAAAACAGAAAAAGAGACACAGATGTACAGAACAGACTTTTGGACTCTGTGGGAGAAGGCGAGGGTGGGATGTTTTGAGAGAACAGCATTGAAACATGTATATTATCTAGGGTGAAACAGATCACCAGCTGAGGTTGGATGCATGAGACAAGTGCTCGGGCCTGGTGCACTGGGAATACCCAGAGGGATTGGGTAGAGAGGGAGGTGGAAGAGGGGATCGGGATGGGGAATTCATGTAAATCCATGACTGATTCATGTCAATGTATGACAAAAACCACTACAATAAAAAAAAATGCAATTGTCAAAAACAAAGACACGTACGTAGATTTACATACATTACCAATTTATTTTCCAATTTTATTTCCATTTCATCCCCATGGAAGGGGCAATCTTGCCTATCTCTGTGATAATTACATATTGAAATTGCTTTAACCTATACAATAAAAAGGGCATAATGAACAGATAATTCCAATATCCTTCCATGAAGCAAGAGATGTACTTTTTAGAATAATTTTTTTAAAAAGCTACGTATATACTGAAGAATTCAAGGAAAAGAGATATTGGATAAGATTAAAAAAAAATTGAGGGAAACCACAGCACAAATCTAGCCTAAATATTAAGACAAATAAATGGAAACATTTTGAAGTTTATAGATACAGATGCAGGAATTATAAAGCAGTTCATCTAGGATAATTTGTAGAGGAGATGAGTATCAGGATGACTCCCATCCCAAATATGTACCCCTTCCCTCCCCTCTAAAAAAACTGTTTAAGGAATAAAAAAGAAAGGAAAAAAATCACCATAATGCTCAGAAGATAAACTGTAGTTATAACTCCATATGATAAAAAGAGTCTCAGAAACAATGGAGGAAAGAAAATATACACTACTACATATTAAAAAAAAAGAATGAAGTAAACAATTTCCTCATATTTAAGCAGAACCAAACTCACCAAAGAAATTAAAATAAGGAAAATAATGAAATGAGGAAGATAAAGGGAAAAAAAATCGCTAAATACCAAAAAGGAGTCTAAATAAAGTAAAAAAAAAAATTTTTTTAAATAGCTTCAAAAGTAGTGGGAAAAATAAAAAATAACTGGAAACACATGACTTTTAAAAATATTACATTTAGAAAACATAGTAATAGGACTCAATAGAAGAAACACAGATGAGAAAAATGTTTATCAAATGGAAGATAAATTCTATAAATGTTCCCTGAATATTTTGAAAAAGGAAGTACATATATATGTATATAATAAAAATAAGTAGACATAGATAATACATGTTATATATAAATAATGCATCAATTACATATAGATAACATGGGCTTCCCCATGGCTCAGTGGTAAAGATTCCACCTGCACTTCAGGAGACACAGGAGACTTGGGTAGGCTCCCTGGTTCAGAAAGCATCGAAACATGTATATCATCAAGTGTGAAACAGATCACCAGTCCAGGTTGGATGCATGAGACAAGTGCTCGGGGCTGGTACACTGGGATGACCCAGAGGGATGGGATGGGGAGGGAGGTGGCAAGGGGGTTTAGGATGGGGAATACATGTAAATCCATGGCTGATTCCTGTCAATGTATGGTAAAAACCACTACAATATTGTAAAGTAATTAGCCTACAACTAATAAAAATATTGGGGGAAAAAAAAAAAGGAAATATCCCCTGGAGGAGGGCATGGCAACCCACTCCAGTATTCTTGCTGGGAGAATTCCATCTAACTTCATGGACAGAGGATTCTGGTGGGTAGTAATCCATAGGTTCACAAAGAGTCAGACACCACTGAAGCTACTGAGCACACATATACATAACATATATATTTATATGATATATATAATAAATGTTGAAGAAGCAGTAGTGTTGATCATCTCTCTCTTAAAAGAAAACTACATAAAACAAACAAACAAAAATTCTGCTAATTTTTGGTGTGACTTATATTTGCAAATTTCTATGGTCTAAGTATTTGCACCATGGTAAATTCAGGTTGCCAATGCAATATCACTGACTACAGAATTACAAAAAGATGTGTCAAGTTACCTCTCACAAGAAAGTGCAATCTTTCTCCAGCACACTGATGAATAAATACTATATATCAAATTACATTTCCAAAACACACAAAATGAAGAAAGCTAACAGGACAAAGTGATAGAAACTGATTCCCCTGAAATGAGTAGAGATACCCATACCCATCTTTCTGGACTGGGGAATTAAACACAAATACTAAAAATTTCCACACTATATATATCATATTAAACTATACATATCATTTTGTTGTTGTTCAGTTACTAAGTCCCACCACTCTTTGCAACCCCATGGGCTGCAGCATGCTTGGCGCCCCTGTCCTTCACTATTTCCCAGTTTGCTCAAATTCATATCCATTGAGTTGGTGATACTATCTAAGCATTTCATCTCTGCCACCTGCTTTTCATTTTGCCTTCATTCCTTCCCAGCATCAGGGTCTTTTCCAACGAGTCAGCTTTTCACATTCAGGTGGCTAAAGTATTGACACTTCAGCTTCAGCTTCAATTCTTCCAATGAATATTAAGGGTTCCAATCACAAATAATTGGGATTGGCTGGTTTGATCTCCTTGCAGTCCAAGGGACTCTCAAGAGTCTTCTTCAGCACCAGAATTTAAAAGCATCAGTTCTTCAATGCTCAGTTTTCTTTATGGCCCAACTTTCACATCTGTACTTGACTACTGGAAAAGCTATAGCTTTGACTGTATGGACCTTGACTTTGTATATTATGGTTTTCTAGGAATGTACTTATTTCTTTTAGGTTATCCAATTTGTTGGGATATACCTATTCATAGCAGTCAATATAATACAAAATATGAGTCTTCGCATTTTGTGTATCAGTTGTAATGACTCCTCTTTAATTTGTGATTTTATTTACTGTATTTCCCCATTACTTTTTTATTTTTCTAGCTGGAAATTTTGTCAAATTTGTCTTTTCAAAAAACCTGTTCTTAGTCTTTTAAAATATTTCTTTTAGTTTTCTAATCTCTGTTTTATTTCTGTTCTGATTTTTACTTCTTTCCATTAGTAGGGCTTAGTTGTTTTTCTAGTTCCCTAAGGTGTAAAATTAAGTTGCTGAATTAAGTTCTCTCTTTTTATTCCTAACACAGTTGTTTATTACTAAACATTTTTCCAGGTTTCCTTCTACTTTTGATTTCTAGTTTTATACCATTGTGGTTGAAAAATATACCTGGTGTAATTTCAATCTCTTAAATATGTAAGAGTTCTTTGGTGACCTAATGAACTATGCTTGAAAATGTTACATGTGTTTATGAGAAGAATGTGTATTCTGTTGCTGTTTTACGGAATGTTCTGTGTATGGCTATTAGTTTTATATAATGTATGGCATGGTCCTAGTCTAAAGTTTCCTTGCTGATTTTCTTTCTTGATGATATTCACTTTTGAAAGTGGGTTACTAGAAAATCCTATAATTATTGCATTGCTGCCCATTTCTCCCTTAAGATTTGTTAATATTTGCTTGATATATTTGGGCACTCCAATGTTAAGTGCAGATATATTTATGAACGTTATGTCTTCTTGATGACTTAATCTTGTTTATCATTATATATAGACCTTGTCTTTAGTTACTATTTTTGTATGAAAGTCTATTTTGTCTAAAGTGAGTAGAATTACTCTATCTTTTGAATCTCAATTGTATGAGACATCTTTTTTCCATCTATTAACTTTGAGCCTTCATATATCTTTAAACTTGAAGTGAGTCTTTTATAAGCAACATAGAATAGTTTCACTTTTGTTTTTTTCCCCTAGTTTATCTATCCATTTAATGCCTTCTGTCTGGAGAATTCAATCAACTTATATGTAGTATAACTGTTGATAGGTAAGGACTTAATAATGATAATAACATCTTGTGGTTTTCTAGGTGTCTTATAGTTGCCATGTTCTTTTCCTCCTCTATTGTTACTTTCCTTTTGAAATTGATAATTTTCTGTAATGGTACACTGATTCCATTTGCTTTCCCTTTTGTAAATCTTTTGTAGATTTTTTTTTTGTGGTTACTATGAGGCTTACATAAAACATCTTAGATACAACAATCTATCTGACACTGATAAATGGTCTACCAAAACTATATTTCTCTCCAGCTTATTTTTATTTTTGCTGTATTTATTAATAAATTATTTTACCTATAGTTACTTTTAATACTCTTGTCCTTTAACCTTTATACTAGAGTTAAGTTATTAATATAGTACCGTGTTAAAGTATTAATGCTTGGATTTGACTATATTACTAGTATGTTGAATTTTTCACATGCTTTCATGTTACAAATTAACTTTATTTAATAAGTATTTGAAAGACTGTTTTTGTATTTTTTCTAAAGTGGATGTGATGGTGAAGAATTCCCTCTTTTTTTTTTTTTTGGCCTGGGAATGTATACATCTCTCTTTTGTATATGAAGGACTGTTTTTCTGTGAATAATATACTTCATTAACAGCTTAACTTGGTTTATTGCATTGAATATATCATCCCAATCTCTTCTGGTCTTTAAGAAACCCATTGATATTGGTATGTAAATATCTTTGTATGTTACAAACATTTTCTTATGTATCAGTGAAGATTCACTCTTTGTCTTTGATTTTTAACAATTTTATTTTAACAAGGCTTGGAGAGAATCTCTTTATTTGATCTTATTTGGTAACCTATGAGCATCATGAACTTGAATACTTATGTCCTTGCCATATTTGAGAGCTTTTAGCCATTATTATTTTTAAAAAATAAACTTTCTGTTCTTTTATCACTCTCTTCTCTTTCTAAAATTTCAATGATTCTCAATTTTATCCTTTAAGTTGTAATTTATACACCATAAGCTTTCTTTATAACTTTTTATTATTTTCTCATCTTTTAAAATTATTTTAGTTTGCTCTCTTATAATGGACAATTTCAAAGTTCCTGTCTTCAATTTCAGCAATTTATTTCTTCTGCTTGACCACATTAGTTTTTGATGCTCTCTTTAGTATTTATCATTTCATGCATTATATTCTTCAATTCCAGAATATTTTAAAGATTTCTACTTCTTTTTAAAGTTTATTTGTTCATGTATTGTTTCCCTTATTTTGCTGAGTTGTCTTTTTGTATTCTCTTATAAAGCTTCCCTGTTGTCTCAGGTAGAGAATCTGCCTGCCAATGCAGGAGACACAGGTTCAGTTCTTGGATTGGGAAGATTTCCTGGAGAAGGAAATGCAACCCACTCCAGTATTCTTGCCTGGGAAATCCCATGGACAGAGAAGCCTGGCGGGCTACAGTCCATGGACTTGCAAACAGTTGGACATGACTCAGCAACTGAGCATGCAAGCAAGATCTCTTATAACTCATTGAATTCCCTTATAGCAGATGTTTTAAATTGTTTATCTGATAAGTTGAAGACCTCTGTGTCTTTTGTTTGACTAACAAGATGATTATTGTGATCCTTTGTTGGTGTATGTTGCTTTTAAAGTTTTCATATTTCTTATGATTTTTATTTGATCCTCTTGCATTTAAAGTAACAGTTATCTCTTCTAGGTTTTACTGTTTGTCTTAAGAGGGGAAACACTGTGAGCTACACAGAGACTCTGAAGCTTTCTCAACCTTCTATTGATATACCTGTTCCATGCTTCTTGCTCTACACTGGGGCAGAGCTCCTAAGCTTGTGTGCCTTCTCTGGATCATGCAACTCACCAGTTTGAATTCTGGCAATCTCTCTTTTGTTTTCCCAAATACAACTCTAGAACTCGTGTTTGTAATATTTCCCTGGCCTCCAGATTTGGTGAATACTCTTTGTACATTCACTGGCTATCTGTCAAAGCCTGCTTATGCAATCCTTGTGAGTGCATACAGGAAGATGGCCACCAAGTGGGGGGAGGGGATATGTCTGTGAGGCAGTGTATTGGCATGCCCATGGGTCAGGTATGGAAATTAATGGAAAGTACATTTCCAGTGGCTTGTGATTAGACTTCTCATTGGAATCTGTAATGTGGTTCATATCCATGTCTCTTTAATGCCTTCTGCTATTCCTGTCTGCTGCTCTTCCACAGTTTCCAACCCCCAGTAATGGAGCACCTGATTTAGTTATCTGAAAGAGGTGAGAAAAATGAGCCCCTTTGTCCTGTTCCATATAACTGGTGAGGTTAGGTATTCACTGGCACACTCTTTCTCCTCTGGGGATAAAATATCAAACAAAAAAATAAATTTTATGGATGGGCCACTTTGGGGATGGGTAATATGGATAAGCTAAACTGTTCCTCTTACACACTCAAATATGTGTGGACGATTGCACAAGAAGTGTTCTCCAGGGAATCCTAGAATGCAGCTAAGAGTTCCTGAGCCTAGTTCATTGGCCACTTCAGGAACTATAGTCAGAACTGAGGTATGTCTGCCTATTACTCAATGTGTAAATGTGCCAGACCCTTCCAGAATCCCCTGGCATATGGATATGAAGACAGTTTTATCAAAAATATTTTTGTCCATGGAAGGATGGTGTTTTTGTTTTGTTTGTTTGTTTGTTTGCTTATGGGGGGCACAAAATCACGGAGCCTCTTATGTCAATATAATGATGATGTCAGTCTTGCTTTTGTGATTCTTTTTTGTCAAATCATATTTTTTCTTTTTATGTGTTGTCTAAGTTTTATTTTTTCATGTGTCTCTATTTTAGCTGTCAACATATTTTATTCAGAATTTGATTTTGAAATATGTTTTTTCACTTATTTCTTAGAATTTATTTTACTATAGTTGATTTACAGTGTTGTGTTAATTTCTGATGCATGGCAAGGTGACTCAGTTATACATATATATTCTTTTTCATTTTCTTTTCCATTAAGATTTTTTAAGTTAATTAATTTTAATTGCAGGATAATTACTTTACAACATTGTGATGATTTTTACCATACATCGACATGAATTGGCCACAGGAATACATGTATCCCCACCATCTTGAACACCCTTCCCACCTCCCTCCCAACCCTATCCCACTAGGGTGACAGGTTTTGCGTGCCTTACTTCAATCATTGAACTTGCACTGGTCGTCTATTTTACATATGGCAATGTACATGTTTCAATGGTATTCTCTTAAATTATTCCACTCTGGTCTTTTCCCACTGAGTCTGAAAGTCTGTTCTTTATGTCTGTGTCTCCTTTGCTGCCCTGAATGTAGGATCATTGGTACCCTTTTTCTAAATTCCATACATATGTGTTAATGTGTCTCTTTCAATTCTGGTTTTCTAGGGGCATATGACCAGCAGTGGGATTGCTGTGTTGTATGGCAGTTCTATTCCCAGTTTGTCAAGGAATCTCCACACAATTCTCCATAGTGACTGTATCCGTTTTCATCCCACCAACGTTGTAAAAGGGTTCCTTTTTCTCCACACAATCTCTAGCATTTATTATTTGTAGTCTTTTTCTTGATGGCCATCCTGACCAGTGTGAGATGATACCTCATTGTGGTTTTGATTTGCATTTCTCTAATAATGAGTGAGGTTGAACATCTTTTCATGTGTTTATTAGCAATCTGTATGTCTTTGGAGAAATGTTTGTTTAGGTCTTTTGCCCACTTTTTGATTGGGTTGTTTATTTTTCTGGTATTGAGCTGCATGAGCTGCTTGTGAAAGTTAGTAGATGGAAAGAAACCTTAAAAATCAGAGGAGAAGCTGTGAAGTAATTAGCCTCCAACTAATAATAAATAAATAAATAAATTTAAAAAAAATCAGAGGAGAAATAAATGAAAAAGAATTGAAGGAGACTATAGCAAAGATCAGTAAAACTAAAACCTGGTTCTTTGAGAAGATAATCAAAATAGACAAACTCTATTAGCCAGACTCTTCAAGAGAAAAAAAGGGAGAAGACTCAAATCAATAAAATTAGAAATGAAAATGGAGAAATTGTGACAACACAATACTTTAAATGATCATAAGAGACTACTATGGGCAACTATATGCCAAAAAAATGGACATCTTGGAAGAAATGGACAAATTCTTAGAAAAGGATAACCTTCCAAAACTGAACCAGGGTGAAATAGAAAATTTGAACAGACCAGTCACAAGCACAGAAATTGAAACTGTAATTAAAAAAAAAAATCTTCCAACAAATAAAAGCCCAGGATCAGACGACTTCACAGGTGAATTCTACAGAAAATTTAGAGAAGAGCTAACACCTATCCTACTCTAACTCTTCCAGAAAATTGCATAGGAAGGAAAAGTCCCAAAGTTATTCTATGAGGCCACCATCACCCTGATACCAAAACCAGAGAAAGATGCCACAGAAAAGGAAAACTGCAGGCCAATATCATTGATGAACATAGATGCAAAAATCCTCAACAAAATCCTAGCAAAGCAGAATCCAACAACATATTAAAAAGATCATACATCATGATCAAGTGGGCTTTATTCCAGAGATGCAAGGATTCTTCCATATTTACAAATCAATCAATGTGATATACCATATTAACAAATTGAGAGATAAAAACCATATGCTTATTTCAATAGATGCAGAGAAAGCCTTTGGCAAAATTCAACAACTATTTATGATAAAAACTCTCCAGAAAGCAGACATAGAAAGAACATACCTCAACATAATAAAAACTATATACAACAAACCCACAGCAAACATTATCCTCAATGGCAAAAGATTGAAAGTATTTCCTCTAAAATCAGGAGCAAGACAAGGGTGCTCACTCTCATCATTACTATTCAACATAGTTATGGAAGTTCTGGCCATAGCAATAACAGAAGAAAAAGAAATAAAAGGAATCTTGTTTTCTTGGAAAAGAAGAAGTAAAACTATCACCATATGCCAATGACATAATCTACATTTAAACATGTTTTAAAGAATTTCAGATCTGTTAATCATATTGCCATGCTTCATGGTGTAACCATTAATAAAGTGTTACACAGTCCTAGGTAGACTGATTTTGTTCATCAATGCATGCTTAAGATAAAACTGAGTTGTTTTCATCTTTTACTTTATCCTCAGTCCCTAACTTTATTTTTTTCTTTTCTCTTGTGTAAAATACTGCTTTGAATTATCCAATGTCTTCTAACTTTTAAATTATATAATAGTATATACAATCAATTTTAGATTGATGAATAATTTTTGATGCTTCTTGATTTTCTCTTATCTCTAATGTTTCCTAATACTAGCATAGGGATAGGGAAAAAAATAGTCATTTAGTAAAAATTTGTAAATAAGTAAACCAATGACTTTACATTTTGGTATATATAATTGATTGCTTGATAATATTGTTGGGAGAGCAATTAAAAAGAGTTAATTGAAAATAGTTAAATTTCTACCTCATTTCATATGCTAAAACAAAGTATTTTTGTTTTTTTAATTTTTATAGGCTTTTAAAACTTTTCTGGACTGTCAGCTGATTACCTGCAATGATTAGGCCTCAGGGACCTCCTGGGAAGTGCTGTTTCCTCTGTGCTGCTTATGCTTTTTTTCCTTAATAGAAAGAAAGGCTCACTGCTTTGATCACATCTCCTGATGACTACACAATAACATTTATTTAACTGGAGAGTAGCTCAGAGTAGGGGAGGCTGATATCAAGAAAAGCAAGAAAGAGTTTCTGAATGGCTCTCAGGCAAGCTAACTTATGTTTTCCACATTCTGCCACTGATCTGTTTTCCAACCCAGGTAAGTTACTTACATTTGCCATGTAGAATGGTTAAAAATAAAGAAAAATAATCAGGCTTACATATTAATAAATTCAAGTCATAATATGTCTTTGGACTTAAAGGAAACGTATACACATTTCTGTTGAATGTCATGGAACATGATGTATTTTAAGATGAACAGATTATTATTGTGCCCTTTCTAACCTCAAGGATATTATGTTTTAATTTATGTACAATGTATATGTTAAAATACAGCCACACACATAACTGAGTTTTTTTAATGTTTTGTTATTGAAATTTTATTGCACACTCATTTCCTGTGAACATTGCTCAGTCATGTCCGACTCTGTGACCCCATGTATTATACAGTCTATGGACTTCTCCAGGCCAGAATACTGGAGTGGGTAGCCATTTCCTTCTCCAGGGGATATTTCCAACTCAGGAATCAAACTGGGGTCTCCTGCATTGAGGCAGATTCATTTCTTATATCACAAAAATAAATTTTACAACTCCCCCATATTAAAAGCTACAGAGTTGGTTTATTGTTTAGTATAATATAGTTTAAAATAAATCCTAGATTTTAATGATTGCTTTAAACACTTTATATGTGATAATCTGAAGCAGAGTCAGTCTTAAGAAATATGTTGATTACCTATTCAAGCAAATATCTACATATAAAGCTATTTATTAGGTATGACTAGTATCATCACAAAAATTTTTAGCATCATAATCTGATTAAAATAGAGTGCTGAACAATAATCAATATTGTGGCTGCAAAAAACAAAGAGATTTATTTAGGGTCTTAAGAAATGTAATTCAGGGGACATATTTTAGCAAAACTGAGAGTATTCTGGGGAAAAAAAGAGTCAGGGTCTAATAAAGGCAAAACCAAAAGTCTGTATTCTGACACAAGAAAAAATTATTTATCCAAGTGAGATAGGCTGTGATCAGTCACTTTAGGGTAAGGACCTGATGAGTATCTTGAGTTTCTGGCAGATGTTTTGGATGTCCTTATTAGAATAGTAAATGTTCAAAAGGCCAAATTTCACTGAGGCAGAGACATACTTAAGTTACACTTCATCAGTGTCCTCTCAGGTTCATTTTGGAGAGCTCTCTTAACAGAGAATTATATCTGTCTTTCTGTATTTTTTAGAAAGGAAATTGAAGGAGAATCAAAATGGGGTTGGATTCTCCAATGGAATGTGAAACCCTCAACCATGATTGTAGCTGAACTCTTGGCAAATAAATACAGCAAAATCATCATTGTGAGTCAGTGAATTGAAGAAAGATTATTTAGTAAAATACTCTGATAATATAGTAACAAATTAGAAATAGGCTTTATATATAGGCTTTATATATAAGGTTTAAATTTAATCATACAGAGTGAAGTAAGCCAGAAAGATAAAGACCAATACAGTACACTAACACATATATATGGAATTTAGAAAGATGGTAACGATAACCCTATATGCAAAACAGAAAAAGAGACACAGATGTACAGAACAGACTTTTGGACTCTGTGGGAGAAGGCGAGGGTGGGATGTTTCGAGAGAACAGCATCAAAACATGTATACTATCAAGGGTGAAACAGATCACCAGGCTGGTTGCATGAGACAAGTGCTGGAGCCTGGTGCACTGGGAAGACCCAGAGGAATCCAGTAGAGAGGGAGGTGGGAGGGGGGATCGAGATGGGGAATACATGTAAATCCATGGCTGATTCATGTCAATGTATGGCAAAAACCACTACAATATTGTAAAGTAATTAGCCTCCAACTAATAAAAATAAATGGGAAAAAAATTAAACTAATTAAAGATTTGGATCTAAAAAATTTAAAACTCAAGCAGTAAGGCAAAAGTATATGAAAAATTTTAAGTAAACTATGAATAAATAAATTTAAAGATATTATGGGAAGTAATTCAGGATTTGCAGAAAATAGGGAGAAGAAAAAGATGAACTATAATCAGATATATTTAAATTTGCAGAATTTATAATTTGAATCTTGTAAACATATATTAAAAGCTAAAAGCAATGTGTCCTACTACTTATTAATCAGAAAAATCAGAAAAAGGAAGCATATCAAGTGAAAAATGTCACAGACATTTTGATGAAGAGTAATTTGCATAAACAAACAAACATAAGTAACAATAATGCAAGTTAAATTCATAATAAGGATTCACTTATTTACTTGATAAATTACAAATAGGAAAAATGATGACCCTTACTGATTGTAAGAAAAGTAAAAATGAAAATTGCCTTTTGTGATAGATCAGGGAAGAGCCTTCATAGAAAGCAATCTGAAACTATAGAAGACAATATTTTCTTAGTGCAAATGTATTCATAGTTAGAATAAAGGAATTTTTACATAGACAGAGTGTTGTTTAGGTTATCAAAATTTTTTAAAGACACATTTAAAATAAAATATTTTATATAAACTTTGTTAGTAACATAACATGCTATGAATCATTAAATTATACTCAAGCAGATTATATTTCTAAAAGTATTTAGAGTCATGAGAATGTGTAAAAGGTATAATATTGAGCTATGCACATTTTAAGTATACTATATAGCAGATACAGTTTATATATTATATCTATGTATCTATATGCCTATTTATTAAAATATATTCTTAAAAGAAGAAACCAAAGTTTTACAGAAAAATCCATATTTGATGGTGGGGTTAATGGTGACTTTATTTTTATTTTCGTTTCATACTTATGTTGCTAAATTATCTGTAAGTATGTTAGCTGCTTAGTTATGCCTGACTTTTTGTGATCACATGAACTGTAGTCCTCCAGACTCCTCTGTCCATGGGATTCTCCAGGCAGGAATACTAGAGTGGATTGGAGTGGATTTCCATTTTGTTCTCCAGGGGATCTTCTGGATCCAAGGATCAAATCCAGGTCTCCTGCATTGCAGATGGATTCTTTACCAACAGAGCCACCAGGGGTGTATACTATATGGCTCATAAAATGTGTTTATACGGTAAAAAAAAATCTTTAAAAATAATTAAAAGGAATTTGTAAATATATATATAGTTATATATATATATATATATATATATGTATATATATATATATATATATAAACTTTTTTTATGCAATGACAAAAAAGCCCATGATATCATTTAAAAATAAATCCATATGAATTAGGTCATTCTTGTCTAAATGTCGAGTATGACACATTTTGAGCCAAGTGAAAATAAGTACATGAGAAAACTCCAAATAATGAGAGAACTAAAGGAACAATACAGTCTGGTAAAGCAAATGGATATTTTATAGTTGATTCAGGAATCCTGCAGAAAAAAAATGAAATCAGTTCAGGACATGGTCATGGGCACTTAGCACAGAGAAGCTGAGTTCATCTGACATGTCTCACCACATCTAGTGTACAAGGCTTTAACATTCTGTCAGCCAGCTGGATTCCTTGTACAGACACAGCTCCTCAGCACTACACTGCTTTGTCTTCCTGTTTCCTTTGAGTAAAATGATCCTCTTCTGTTCTCATATCCTCCATTTTTATCCTTAATGACAATACTCCTGATTTTTAAATTATTATTTTTAGAATTATCTTTAAAATAATTGAATACTACTTATGATTTATTTGGTTGGTTTTTTCACTTGCTCTCTCTCCCACGGACCTGCGTTAAGGATTTCTTCTCTCTCCATTCGGGGCTTCCCTGGTGGCTCAGTTGGTAAAGAACCTGCCTGCAACTCTCGGAAACCCAGGTTCGATCCCTGTGTCAGGCAGATCCCCTGGAGAAGGGAATGACAACCCACTCCAGTATTCTTGCCTGGAGAATTCATTGACAGAGGCTGGGCAGGCTATAGTACATGGAGTCACAAAGGGTGATATCCCCATGCCATAGCACAGTGCCTGGCACCTGGCAGGTTCTAAATAAATACACATGAACTTACTACTGAATAGTAGCAGACCTCTGTAATGCTCCTCGGATTTTTTACCAGCTGAGCCACAAGGGAAACCCTGTAATGCTCCTCAGATTTTTGTATTGTTTGACCACTAGCAAAATGTAATATTTACAGTCTAAATATCAAGTTTATATACCTAACAGTATTTTTGTCTTTGATGCCTCTTACATTCTTGAAATTCTCTGAACTATTATAAAGTTCCTAGAAGACAAAATTAATACCCCAAGACAATGATACCCAAAACTAATACCATACCTTTCTAGTAATTAGCATTAGCCCATGAATCACCTTTCTTTGCTTTGTTGTCCATGATGTAAAGCTTTAAAAATACATATTTTATAATTTTATTAGTTTGATTTTTCTATTATTAAGTTATAGTTCTATATTAAAAATTTGTATTATCCCCAAGTGATTATTGAGAACATTATACAATTATTCATATGATTCAGAATTATTATACAATAATTGGTATAATTCATGTGATACACCTGAGGTAAGAGTTATTGTAGCTACTCATTAGATAAGAATATTAACTCAGTACCAGAAATTATTAATGAAAATATTTGAAAGAAAGATAAGCTATATAAAGATTAATAACTCATTGTTAAAAGATTAACTAGGTCAGTAATATAAGTTTTCCAAATTAATGACTACTATTAAATATTGTATAAGTATCTAGAAACATTGACTAAAATGTGTATCTGATACACACTTAACATGTGGCAAGCTTAGAATCATGCTTTTTTTACGACCTGAAATAGCTTTTTATTCTTCCATGTTTCTTAGCACATTGAAAGTAAATTTTCTGTGCTCTGCCAAAGCTCCATCATCCAGAGTGATTCTGTGTACATATTTAAGTTTATAGTCATTTCCTCTTTTTTTTTGAAAGAAAATAAATAGCTATTGATCTCTATTGAATGGTAGTTGTTTTATCTACCTTATTTCATCCAATCACACACAAAAAAGAATATTGATGTATATTTTAAAGTTATCTATTAAGTAAGTTTAAATTGTTTTAGTTAAAAATGGTAAAACATTCAACTTAGATTTGCCTCATTTAAAAAGTGGTATGGTTCCTATCCCAAATTTCTGTTCTTCAGACACTAAAAAATTATTTATGTTCAGGGTATCACTGTTCAGAACCACCATTTCATGTGTTCTTATTCATATCACCAAACTGCAAATTGTACCCTGATAATTTAAATAACTACATATTTCAAAGCAAAGCCTTGCTGTTCAACATTTTATTTAGCTACTACATACATGGCATGAACAATGTGGGAGGAAAATGTATGTGATCTAAGGTGATTATATGAGGATGTCTGATGGGGATGTTATGATTACAGATTATGGAAATGAATCCCAAGGTTATTTTTTAATGAATACTCCTTTCTATGTTAAACTCACAGCTTTTTAGAAGAGAGATTGTATGCTATTGGTCTAAGGTAAGAAAATCACCAGTATGTCTCATTTCCCAAGACCTTACAGAAAACAAATTCTTTTCCTGTCTAGTTAACCTATTCAAATCTATTCACATTTTTTTTTCTTAAAATTATGTCCAAAACTCTATGCCAAAAGCAACAGGAAGCACCAACGAGAGCTTCCCTGTGGGATTTGTACTTCTTGGCTACTCTGAATTTCCCAAGCTAGAAATGGTTCTCTTCTGGATAGTGATCTTCCTATACACCATGATCATTCTCTCCAATGTGACTATCATCTTGCTGTCATGCATGAGCCCTCAACTCTACACCCCCATGTACTTCTTTCTTAGCAATCTCTCTTTCTTGGATCTCTGCTTCACCACGACTGTTGTGCCCCAAATGTTGTTCAACTTGCGGGGGCCAGACAAGAGCATCACCTACACTGGATGCATCATTCAGCTGGGCATGGTGCTCTGTGTTGGTGCCACACAAGGTGGCATGCTGGTGGTGATGGCTTTTGACCGCTATGTTGCTATCTGCCAGCCCCTGCGCTATACTATCATCATGCATCCTCAGTTCTGTTGGAAACTGGTGCTTATGTCTTGGCTGTCTGGACTGATTGAATCTGTTACCCAAACACCTATCACATTCCAGCTGCCGTTTTGTGCCCACCACTGTCTGGATGACTTTCTCTGTCAGGTTCCTTCTCTCATAAGACTGACTTGTGGAGACACTTCCACTCCTGAGTGGCAGATGACAGTCTCTGCTGTTTTCTTTACCATCTTGCCCATGGGGTTGATCCTGACTTCTTACGGCTACATAGCTCAAACTTTAGGTAAAATCCAATCTGAGGAGGGAAGACAGAAAGCCATTGCTACCTGCTCCTCCCACCTCACTGTGGTCTTCATGTTTTATGGGACAGTGGCCATGGTTTACACAGACCCTAAGAACCAATTTGCTTCAAGACATGGCAAGTTTGTCAGTTTCTTCTTCACTGTGGTCACACCATTGCTGAACCCTCTCATCTATACCCTGCGGAACAAAGAAGTGAAGAGTGTCTTGCGAAGACAGCTGAGGAAGGGCATCAGCATAAGAAAAAAAAAGAAACTGATCTTTTGAACCAGAATGTGACATCCACTCTACATGACAGTCTTTGAATTATTACTAAAATTGGGTGGATTTACTTCAAAGACAGTACTTTATGAGTTACTCTTTATTCCTACAATTGGCATGTCATTTTTGTAAAAATGTCTGTACAAAATTAATATTTTATTCATCTATTTAGTGTTCAAATATATTTGTCTAAGGAGATACACCATTTGTAGAATGAAATTTTGATGAATTTATCTTTCTTAAGCAACATATGCAGCATGAGCTAAAACATTTTAAAATTATAAGAACAATAAATTATAAATTATCTTTCATATATATTTTAAAATTGAAAAAATAAAAAGAAATGTTTATCATGAATTTTTTTAGACAAGCCTAAAGGGAGGAAAACTTTTCTGGAGTTTCCTTAAGTTCTTTCTACACATCCAGTCTTCCTTCTTTAATTTGACTATAAGAATGACATTTTGGGTATAAAGAAGAAATCTTACATGTACCTATTTTGCTATATTTTCCTTTTATTTACAATTTTTTTTTCAGGGTTGGGAAACTTTTTTATTTATTTATTTTTTTCCATTTATTTTTATTAGTTGGAGGCTAACTACTTTACAATATTATAGTGGTTTTTGCCATACATTGACATGAATCAGCCATGGATTTACATGTGTTCCCCATCCCGATCCCCCCTCCCGCCACCCTCTCCATCCCATCCCTCTGGGTCTTCCCAGTGCACCAGCCCTGAACACTTGTCTCATGCATCCAGCCTGGGCTGGTGATCTGTTTCACCCTTGATAGTATACTTGTTTCAATGCTGTTCTCTCAGAACATCCCCCCCTCGCCTTCTCCCACAGAGTCTAAAAGTCTGTTCTGTACATCTGTGTCTCTTTTTCTGTTTTGCATATAGGTTTATCCATCTTTCTAAATTCCATATATATGTGTTAGTGTACTGTATTGGTCTTTATCTTTCTGGCTTACTTCACTCTGTATAGTGGGCTCCAGTTTCATCCATCTCATTAGAACTGATTCAAATGAATTCTTTTTAATGGCTGAGTAATATTCCATGGTGTATATGTACCACAGCTTCCTTATCCATTCGTCTGCTGATGGGCATCTAGGTTGCTTCCATGTCCTGGCTATTATAAACAGTGCTGCGATGAACATTGGGGTGCACGTGTCTCTTTCAGATCTGGTTTCCTTGGTGTGTATGCCCAGGAGTGGGATTGCTGGGTCATATGGCAGTTCTATTTCCAGTTTTTTAAGAAATCTCCACACTGTTCTCCATAGTGGCTGTACTAGTTTGCATTCCCACCAACAGTGTAAGAGGGTTCCCTTTTCTCCACACCCTCTCCAGCATTTATTGCTTGTAGACTTTTGGATAGCAGCCATCCTGACTGGCGTGTAATGGTACCTCACTGAGGTTTTGATTTGCATTTCTCTGATAATGAGTGATGTTGAGCATCTTTTCGTGTGTTTGTTAGCCATCTGTATGTCTTCTTTGGAGAAGTGTCTGTTTAGATCTTTGTCCCGTTTTTTTGATCAGGTCATTTTTATAAGATGAAACCATAGGCAGGTACCTCTGAGGTGTTTGAATAGAGGTGTTTAGGTACTCTTCTCCTATGAGAGAGATCTATAGATTTAATTCATACTTATTTTATTCTTTTTGTAATTACTAATACATATTTCTTAAATATTTGGTCATATCTATTCTTCTACCCACGTAAGATGTGCTGTGCTGTGTTTAGTCACTCAGTCATGTCTGACTCTTTGCAACCCCATGAACTGTAGCCCGCCAGGCTCCTCTGTCCACGGGATTCTCCAGGCAAGAATACTGGAGTGTGTTTCCATACCCTCCTCCAGGAGATCCTCCCAATCCAGGGATTGAACCCAGGTCTCCCACATTGTAGGTGGATTCTTCACTGTCTGAGCCACCATATAAGATAAGGCTATTTAAATATAAAATGGCATATTTTAAAAAAGTAATTTTCTCATGTATTCTCTGATAAAACAGAGAATCTTTCTTATAAAGTTGTACAAAAATAACTCAGCCAAAATCCAGGTGAATTTTTGGTGAATTTTTGCAAATGGACATCAAGTGTTAAATGGTGGTCTCAGCATTTTAGCACAATTAAGTTGAGTTGGTAATTTCCATTAAAGTGTATTGATCATTTTATAGGTACTTGTGCTATTAGGAATATCAAAGATAACACGCAGTTACATGACATTTTAAGACATCTATTTTCTGATTTATCACAGTCTTTGCAATGTTCACAGTGATTCCCTAATGTCATTAGCAAGTTAGGTGGAAGAGATGGAGTACTAGTGAATAGTGGAATGCCTAACACACACATAAAAGATGAAAGAGAGACTCAGCTGAAAATGTTTGATAAAGATGAGAGGGAAGGTTATACTTATTTGTGATGCTGTTAATCAAATAGTTTTCTTTTTAAACATTGTATGAAAAAGGGTGTTTCTTTCACAAGCCTAAGAATATTTCATAGAAGGAAAAATTATAGAAAACACTTTTGTTGCACTGTCAACTGATTCAATAAAGTGGTAGTGGTTTCTGTGTTTATTTTTTTCTTGTTTCTCTGGCATTCTTTCTTGCTTCCTTTCTATTCATTACCCTAATATCCAATCAATTTCCTTTATAAAAATAAGTTTTTAATTTATTCCTCTTCTTTCCATTTCAAAATATTTTTTTCTTCAATAATTATTCACTCTCTGTCAGTCTTGTTAGCTGTGAATATTGATGCCTTGAAGTGCATTTCATCACTGTCCAAATACAGAGTTTATATTAAAACTCACAAGGAGCAGATTCAGGGCTAAAATTTCTCAAGAGATAAAATTTGATTATTTTGATTTTTTTCAGACATAAACTTAGTAAGGAATATGTTTCAAGTGAGCATCTTCAAATGACCTGACTTTTTCTTCTTGAAAGGCTCAAAGGATTGGAAACAAACTCTGAATGGAAAAAAAAAATTAAAAAGACAACCCTGACATAATGCAGACTGACATATATCACCTCCAAAAATAGAATACAAATTATTTTTAAGCATTCAAAAATATTAACCAAGGTAGACAGTTTTCTGGGTCATAAAAGCAACCTGAAAATGTTAAAACACAAATCATACAGACTGTACTCTCTCAAATAATGAAATAAAACTGAAAATAAAAACAATATGTTTTTAAAATTTAGAGAAAAATCTGTAAGTATGTGGAAATTAGTATACATCTGAGTAAACTGAGGTAACAGGAGTCTCAAAGGAAAATGCCTAGAATAAAACTATCAGTCTTGTATGTAAATAAAGCTTAAATGTTTTTCAAGAGTAAAAGAAAACTTAGTTTAAAACAGATTTTTCAGGAGATGGAGTCAAGATGAAGAAACAGGAGGACATGGAGTTTGTCTCTCACCATAAGTACATCAATAATACATCAACTAATTAAACAGTTCTCACAGAGCACCTGCTGAACACTAGCAGAGGATCTCAGATACCTGAAATGACAAGCAAATCCCCACACATCTTGGTAGGAAAAATGAAAGAAAAAAGAAAAGAGGAAGCAACTACACCCTTGGGGGGAGCTGAAAGAGAGGAGAGGTTCCCTAACTCAGGGAAGCACCCTCACCTGTGGGGAGATCAACTGGGACAGACAGGTAGCTTTAGTGACTTGGAAGAGAACATAGCAACCCTAAAACCTACATGGATGGTCCATGCCTCAACCCTGCACACCCAGCCTGAGTCTTGTTTCTGCTGGTGTGAAAGGGGCTGGATGCTGGAACATGGGATTCAGAAAGTGGGCCCAGGGAGGGGAAAACTGTTAGCTGCAAAGAGGTAGGAGTAAGGAACTCCAAAACCAGAAATTTCATGGAAGAAGCTTGAGCAGCTATTGAAGAAGGGTGCCATTGTTGAGTGGTGTGCAAGGCGCAGGGCTGCCGTTGTAGTCCCCTTCCCAAACTCTTGCCCCAGCCTCTGTTGGTATTAGGAGGGGTGCCAACCTGAGTAGGCTTTCTCACCCAGCTCACAACTGCTTCTTCCAGTCCCACAGGACCAGATGGGTTTGTGCACTTCACCCACCAATGCCTCCACCTCTGTCTACCTGTCTACTTGGGCAGGTGCCTGTGCTTCAGGCAGGCTCAGGAGCAGACATGTGTTGAAGAACACATACAGAAGTGGGGTTGAAACCACACCTGAGCACTAGGGTCTGTGCAACTAAGGAAGAAAAGCTAAAATCTCTGCTTATGGCTGCAGGAGCTACAGATTTACCCCCTGTGTTGCTTTGTAGACTTAGCACCTGTGGAACTTCTGAATGTATGAATGCTCCCAAAGCTGAGATGAGTCTAGTTTTAGCATCTGTGGGCTTTGTGAGCATGTATGCACTGAGAAAGAACTAGAACCATTTTCCCAAAAGGAAGCACCTAAAAGAGATTAAAAGGAAAACGAACAGGGAAGAAAATTCTGTGGTTATCTCTGCTTCTTTCTTATTTGTTCAACACTTTAGCATCTATGTAACCAATTCCCTGTATTAATTTTCCTCTTTTGAAAAAAAAATAGATTGTGTATTTATAACCATGCTACATCATAAGCTGTGTGAAGAAAAGACTTTCTTTTACCTCCACTATACTATAAACCCTAGTACAGTACATGGTGTTCGATAAAATTATATGAATTGATTTTGTAGAATAATATAGAAAGCATTTCATTACTATTAATCATATTATATATAGTCATGCTCTTTCTGTACATAATTTTAATTATAAATATACTGATATATGCTTTTCAATAAAGTAAGATGTTTCCACTTACATTTTTGGCTTTTTAAGTTAATGTTTCATGCCGTTTTGTCTTGTGAGCTAGATTTATATATGTTTGTAAACAGTGCATATGGACCACACACACCTAAATATGTACTATGTATTCAGTCATCATAGGTCATTTCTTAAGTGTATTATCACAGTGACTCATTCCTGTGTATCATTCCTGTGTTCACTTCCTAACTACTGTTTTCTTTGGTCCAGATATTACTTAATATAAATCTCTGATTCTTTCTTTCATTTTCAATGTTTTTAGGGTAAGAATGACTCTTCCTAGTCAAAGACAGATGTGTGAACTCCCACCATCATGTCTACATTCCAATGAACCCCAGCATATTTATTACTTTTCCATGATGCACATGCACATGTAAACATACTTGCACTCTTCAACTATGCAAAACAATTTACTAAGCTATGAGACATATGTTCATAAAAAGACTTCATTTTATATAAAATTTTAACTGAAATACAAAATTCATAGTAAAATATGCAAAAGCATTGGTTATGTATGTAAATAAACACAAAGTATATATGCTCATTTATTCACTACTTGAATAAATAAGGAAAGTATTACCAACATTCAGAAATTCTACTCAGGTGCCATTTAGTCACCAAAAATAATTAGAATCCTGACTTCTAACTTGGATTTCTAAGTGGCACACTTTGGCATGTACTCTGTACAGATATTTGTTCATCTGAGTGCGCTAGAGGAAATGACAAGGCAGTCTGCATGTGTATCTCACAACCTTTTTGTCCCATTGTCAGCCCTGCAGAGGATGACAGTTGTGGCAACCGACTGTTAATCTTTTTCTCCAAGACTGGTTATCAACTAGGGAATAGTCCTCAATAGTCTTCATTCCAGACCACTGACTTTCTTGATATTGGGAGCATAAAACTTGGGAGTAGTGATGCTTGTTTATCAAATAATGAATTTAAGGAAAGCATAGTAATCATTGGTAAATTATTTTGTAATTTTAAATATTCATCTTATGAGAAAAACATTAGTGACTTCTTAACAAGATAGATTTGTTAAGCAATGAAATAATATACATCCATTTTTAAAAGAGTAATTTTTAATAATGTCTTAAATATGCATGTTGGAATGGTAAACAGGAAAATCAATATTAATCAGCAAAGAACAATTTTACAGAAAAGAACCACAAAATAGTGTATCCCCCAAATAATTCCTTCACCAGTGTAGAAATACTTACAATAACTATCTTTCTTTTAGTTATACAGAAAGAGAAATTGCCTTAGAAAAATATTTAAACCAGTAAAATTTTCTTATATTGATATATACAGAAATATATCTGAAGAAAAAGAAAAAAATATATTGTATCTTTTAATTGTTTCTAGATTACTCTTGGAGCAAAAATATGGAGCAAAAATAAGACAGAATATATAAAGACTGGAGCCTAATAAAAAGTCATCTCCACATATAACTCTAATAGGTTACTGACGTTTCACAATTCAGGATTTTTACACAGAATCACTGAGAATATTGTTGTTCCAACAAATCCTTCCCCTTATCCAGTTAGGTGATATCATGCTGAGCCAATTGTTTCTATGAAGAGTCCAGACACTAAGAATAGTGAATTGTCCATATTCCCTGGGACTCAGTTAGGTATCTGATTCTAGACATTGAGTCCTTAATCCAAAATGAGCTGTGGGTCCTGGGATCAATAATAATGATGACGGTGCTGATGATAATAGCTCAAACAAGCACAGTGAGCCAGGAAAGAAGTCTTTTTATATTATACACTTAATGCTTATACAGATAAAGAAACTGAATCACAAAGAGGTTAACTTACTATGTGCTTAGTTGCTCAGCCGAGTCCGAATCTTTGAGACCCCATGGACTATAGCCTGCCAGGTTCCTCTTTCCATGGGGATTCTCCAGGCAAGAGTACTGGAGTGGGTTGTCATGCCCTCCTCCAGGGGATCCTCCCAACCCGGGGATCAAACTCAGGTCTTCCATATTGCAGGTGGATTCTTTACCATCTGAGCCACCAGGGAAGCCCAACTCACTGAACCCAAAGCCAAAGGTGGTAAAGTTGGGGTTGCAATGCTTATCTGTGCTCTAAAATATGGAATACCCCCTCTACTACTAATAATGATGTTAACCAATGCCAACCAAAAACCTGCTCAGTGTGGAAAATATTTAACAAGTAAAACAAAAATCAACATCAATGTTTCTAAGATGATCTTAATGTCATTTTGTTGTGTTTCTTGTTTGTTTTATTACTTCAATCATACATACTGCTTTAATACACCAAAGACATATGACGTATTTCTAGAAGAATACCATGCTGTTAATTTAAGTGGCAGAAAGATAATGATCAGATGACAAAAGCAAACCTTCCTTTAGCTCAAAAGGTAAAAGTCACAGACTCAGACAATCTCTGGTGTAAGAAGTTTCTCCCTCTTCTTTATTTTTTAAATTATCTTAATAAGACAGAAAACAGTATATATCCTGCACAATAATTGGGACATTGTTGCTGTTTAGTCAATATATCATGTCCAACTCCTTTGCGACCCCATGAACTATAGCCTGTCAGTCTTCTCTGTCCATGGGATTTCTCAGGCAAGAATACTGGAGTGGGTTGCTACTTCCTTCTCCAGAGTATCTTCTCAAATCAGGGCTCAAACCCACATCTCCTGCATCTCCTGAATTATCAGGTGGATCTTTACTATTGAGTCATCTGGGAAGCCCAGCTTATTTACAAAGATAGATATCCCAGAATTTAAAAATCTGGAATTCAAACACCAATGAGTTTTACTACAAGCCTGTGATCTTAAGGTCACTCTAATTGGCAGCTGAAATTGGTGTATGGATTGAAAGGACTTTAAAAAATATATTTAAATGAAAAGAGGAAATAAAACTTATAAAAAGCAATCAGTTCAAAGCAGAACTGTTACTTATCAGGCATACACAAAGACAGAACTATGAACATTTTAATAAAAAGTGCTGGAACACAGAAAGTGTTCACCTACTACCATTTAAGCATGAGGAGGATACCAGACACCTAATTAATGCCCCTAAAGCTATCCCAGGGGCTTCCTAGGTGGCTTGGTAGTAAAATAATCCATTTGCCAGTGCAGGACATGCAGGAGCCGCTGGTTCCATTCCTGGAGCGTGAAGATCCCCTGGAGGAGGAAATGGCAATGCACTCCAGTATTCTTGCCTGGGAAATCCCATGGATAGAGGAACCTAGAGGACTATAGCCCACTGGATCACAATGAGTTGGACATGACTGAGTGACTGCATGTACAGCTATCCCATCACCCAGGATTAACAGGCAATGCTTTCCTGGGATCAATGTTTTATGGGCATATAATTGCAATAGATTGTAAGAAGTATATACTGCTATTTGGAGAGGTTTTAGTGGATTTGACTCCCACATTTAGCTACCAAGTAGTGTGAATCACCACACCTTGGTTGGTGACTACCTACTGGCTGATTCAGCTTGCTCTAACAGGCTGTTGCAAGGGATCCAACCAGTCCATTCTAAAAGAGATCAGTCCTGGGTGTTCATTGGAAGGATTGATGCTGAAGCTGAAACTCCAATACTTTGGCCACCTGATGTGAAGAGTTGACTCATTGGAAAAGACCCTGAGGCTGGGAGGGATTGGGGGCAGGAGGAGAAGGGGATGACAGAGGATGAGATGGCTGGATGGCATCACCGACTCAATGGATGTGAGTTTGAGTAAACTCCGGGAGTTGGTGATGGACAGGGAGGCCTGGTGTACTGTGATTCATGAGTCAGACACGACTGAGCGACTGAACTGAACTGACTGAACAGGCTGTTGAATTCCCAAGACATTAGTAAGGCTACAAATCAAACAAAAACCAAGAAACAAAAATTCTTCTGTTGTTTGGCGCTGTGACTGTCTTTTTAAATGCTCAGTGGAACATGACAGAAGTAGTATACTCACAAAAAGACAAGTCAGTGGTACATTAGGGCTTCCCAGGTGGCCCCAGTGGTAAAGAACCTGCCTGCCAATAGGAGACATAAGAGATACGGGTTCAATACTTGGGTCAGGAAGATTCCCTGGAGGAGGTCATGGCAACTCACTTCAGTATTTTTGCCTGGAGAATCCCATGGAAAGATGAGCCTAGTAGGCTACAGTTCATGGGGTCAAAAAGAGTCAGACATGGCTGAAGTGACCCAGATGGCACACATACAATAGAGGTAGGAGTAATAGTTACTGGCACAGTGGAGAGAGGAAAATCTGTAATACCTATATAAAACCAGTCAGGATTTGGATAATATTACAATCATTCAAGATGGAACAATTATCTGCACAATGTTGATATTAAAGGAGAAATAAAAATACCAATTAGGTAAAAAAACAACCTTCGAAAAGGAAAACCAAATGCAGCATCATCGTAGGTACTTTGAAGAACTCTCTGATATGCATGATAAAGATGTCCTCTTAATGTTGCCAGAAAGAAACTCACTAAAGAGGAAAATAAATAAAAGTCAAAACAGATATCTATTTCCAAAGCCAATTTCATTGCATTAAATTGAAATTCCAGAGAGATATAAAGTGACCAGACACAGACAACAGTTTCTTATTCATCTTTCTGGCACTCATGATTAGGAAAGAATTCTTATTTATACAATTTATGACATTACTCAATACTTAAGTTTCAGTAATCAAATTGCTCAGTGATGACAACTTTAAGACAACACCAACACGGTCCCCTCAGACATTTACTGTGCATGGTGTAGTTTTGGGTTATACTACACTGCTAACAATGAAAGAGGGAAAAGATACTTACATATATATATGAGAAAGTCTGCATCTGTGGTGGAAAGAAATCTAAACATTAACCCTTCATTAAGCGTGATGGAATTTGAGATTCCAGAAATGAATGTGATTTACTTATTTCTACCAAATGAAGAAGGGGATTCCTAGACAGTGTATTAAAAAGTAGAGACATCACTTTGCCAACAAAGGTGGTGGTGGTTTAGTTGCTCAGTCATGTCTGACTCTTGTGACCCCATGGACGGTAGCCTGGCTCCTCTGTCCATGGGATTCTCCAGGCAAGAATACGGGAGTGGGTTGCCATTTCCTTCTCCAGCTGACAAAGGTCCATATGGTCAAAGCTTAGGTTTTTCCAGTAGTAATGTACAGGTGTGATAGTTGGCCCATAAAGAAGGCTGAGCAATGAAAAATGGATGCTTTTAAATTGTGATGCTGGAGAAGACTCTTGAGAGTCCCTCGGACTGCAAGGATATGAAACCAATCAACTATAAAGGAAATAAGCCCTGACTATTCATTGGAAGGACTGATTCTGAAGCTGAAACTCCAATACTTTGGCCACCTGATGTGAAGAGCCGACTCATTGGCAAAGACCCTGATGCTGGGAAAGACTGAAGGCAAAAGGAGAAAGGGGTGGCAGAAGATGAGATGGTTAGATGCATCACTGACTCAATGGATATGAATGTGAGCAAACTCTGGGAAATAATGAAGGACGGGGAAGGCTGGTGTGTTGTGGTTCACGGGGTCGCAAACAGCTGGACACGACTTAGGGAATGAACAACAAAAACCAAATGAATAAATTAAAAAGCTGCTTGTTTCACTTTTCATAATCACTGTGGCAACAAATATCTTCTTTGTGTCTAACATGGAAGTATAGGATAGCAACAAAGTAACAGCAATAAGTGTGCTTCCATGTTTTTTGTATTGGTGTCTTTGGAAGATGTCAATAAAACTTTTGAGTACACTGTAGAATATGCCAAAGAAAATTTAGATGACTTAATGGACTAGGTTGAAGAAGCTTATGCCATGAAAAGCATGGCCAAGAAAGAAGACCAGAAGCTCCAAGACTTCCACTAGAAACTTGGAATCGTTGTACATAAGTACTGAGTGGCTGCAGGATAAACAAATCAGTGGAAGACTGACATGGCAGATTTCAAAAACTGATGATTATTGTATCATCCTTCAATTCAGGGATTTATTAAAGTGTTAAAAAAAGAAACAGCAAGACTATAAACAAATTATAGCACAGGTTCTTGGTCATCACTCTAAAATATGGACATAAATTTCATAATGGTACTGACAAAATCAAACTTGTGTAATGAGAAACTGTTAACAGATATAAAAAATATATCAAGCAAATAATCAGGTTGATAGACACTTAAGAGCAACTGATCATTGCCCTAAGATTAACCCTGCCAAAATTCATGAGGAGGAACAAGAATAAATGTGAAATTCAAAATTTATCATAAATTATAGTAAAAATAAGGTAATGAAAATTTTAACAATTTGAAATGTTTATATTATTTAGTGAATCATAGGCCAAATATCTCAATGAACATACTGAACAAAACCTAATTTCAAGGGCCTTTTTGTCATAGAACAAATATCTCAGTGGACATTTTGGACAGGATCAAATATTAAGGACATTTTAGGGCAGACCAAATGCCAATATTTTGAACAGGACTAAATGTCCTGAAAAATGCTTATGGTTTATGCTAGAGATGCTATTTCACAATAAATGAGAATTCAACTCAAAGTATGAATGTGTTGTGATGTGTTATTAATGTCTATATTTAAATAATTATAATGTTGAAGGGAAGAGTGTTACTTAATGATTCCAAATCACACCATGTTTTACAATAAGCTCCACATTAACAAGAATGTTGGTTCAGCTCAACAGAGTCACTCAGTCATGTCCAACTCTTTGAGACCCTATGGACTGCAGCAAGCCATGCTTCCCTGTCCATCACCAATTCCTGGAGCCTACTCAAACTCATGTCCACCAAGTCGGTGATGCCATCTAACAATCTTGTCCTCTGTTGTCCCCTTCTCTTCCTGCCTTCAATTTTCCCCAGCATCAGGGGCTTTTCCAATGAGATAGTTCTTCACATCAGGCAGCCAAAGTATTGGAGTTTCAGCTTCAGCATCAGTCCATCCAATGGATATTCAGGACTAATTTCCTTTACAATGGACTGGTTGGATCTCCTTGCAGTTGAAGTGACTCTTAAGAGTTTTCTCCAACACCGCAGTTCAAAAACATGATTTCTTAGGCACTCAACTTTCTTTATGGTCCAACTCTCACATCCTTACATGACTACTGGAAAAACCATGGCTTTGACTAGATGGATCTTTGTTGGCAAAGTAACGTCTCTGCTTTTTAAAATGCTCTCTAGGTTGGTCATAACTTTTCTTCCAAGGAGCAAGCGTTTTTTAGTTTTATGGCTGCAGTCACCATCTGCAGTGATTTTGGAGCCCCCCAAAACAGTCTCTGTTTCCATTGTTTCCCCATCTATTTGCTATGAAGTGATGGGACCAGATGCCATGATCTTAGTTTTCTGAATGTTGAGTTTTTTTTTTGTTTGTTTGTTTTGAATGTTGAGTTTTAAGCCAAAGGCTTCACACTCCTTTTTCACTTTCATCAAGAGGCTCTTTTGTTCTTTTGTCCTTTCTGCCATAAGGGTGGTGTAATCTGCATATCTCAGGTTATTGATATTTCTCCTGGCAATCTTGATTCCAGCTTGTGTTTTATCCAGCCAAGCATTTCTCATGATGTACTCTGCATATAAGTTAAATAAGCAGGGTGACAATATACAGCCTTGAAGTACTCCATTCCCAATTTGGAACCTGTCTGTTGTTCCACGTCCAGTTCTAACTGTTGCTTCTTTCAGATTTCTCAGGAGGCAGGTAAGGTGGTCTGGTATTCCCATCTCTTGAAGAATTTTCCAGTTTGTTGTGATCCACACAGTCAAATGCTTTGGTGTAGTCAATAAAGCAGAAGTAGATGTGTTTCTGGAACTGTCGTGCTTTTTCAGTGATCCAGCAAATGTTGCCAATTTCATCTCTGGTTCCTCTGCATTTTCTAAACCCACCTTGAAAACCTGGAAGTTCATGTTTCACGTGCTGTTGAAGCCTGGCTTGGAGAATTTTGAGCATTGTTTTACTAGCATGTGAGATGAGTGTAATTGTGTGGTAGTTTGAACACTCTTTGGCATTGCCCTTCTTTGGGATTGGAATGAAAACTGACCTTTTCCAGTCCTGTGGCCACTGCTAAGTTTTCCAAATTTATTGTCATGTTGAGCACAGCACTTTCACAGTATCATCTTTCAAGATGTGAAATAACTCAACTAGAATTCCATCACCTCCACTAGCTTTGTTCGTAGTGATGCTTCCTAAGGCCCACTTGACTTCTCATTCCAGAGGTCTGGCTCTAGGTGAATGATCACACCATCGTGATTATCTGGGTTGTGAAGACCTTTTTTGTATAGTTATTCTGTATTCTTGCCACCTCTTCTTAATATCTTCTACTTCTGTTAGGTCCATACCATTTCTATCCTTTATTGAGCCCATCTTTGCATGAAATGTTCCCTTGGTATCTGTGATTTTCTTGAAGAGATCTTTAGTCTTTCCCATTCTACTGTTTTCCTCTGTTTCTTTGCATTGATCACTAAGGAATGCTTTCTTACCTTTCCTTGCTATTCTTTAGAACTCTGCATTCAAATGGGTGTATCTTTCCTTTTCTCTTTTGTCTTTAACTTCTCTTCTTTTCTCAGCTATATGTTGTTTATACAGACTTTATTTGAATAAAGAGAAAAATTCATTGAAAGAGACTATGAGCAACTATTACATATTGCAAATTTTAGGTATTGAAAAAATATACATGAATAAAACATGTTTTGCTTACATAAGACATGCTGAATCTGTAGAAATGTTGAAAGCAATTGCTTTCCAATTACCAGTGTCATTTTTGTTGCCATAATTAATTTTAGGTAACATACTGCAGCCATGAAATCAGAAAATGATTGCTTCTTGGCAGGAAAGTGATGACAAATCTAGACAGTGTGTTGAAAAACAGAGACATTACTCTGTAGACAAAGGTCCGTGTAGTCAAGGCTATGGCCTTCTCAGTGGTCATGTATGGTTGTGAAAGCTGGACCATAAAGGAAGTGGAGTGTCAAAGAATTGATGCCTTCCAACTGTGGTGCTGGATAAGACTCCTGAGAGTCTCTTGGACAGCAAGGAGATCAAACCAGTGAATCTTAAGGGAAATCAACCCTGAATACTCATTGAAAGGACTGATGCTGAAGCTCCAGTATTTTGGTCACCTGATGTGAACAGCTGACTCATTGGAAAAGTCACTGATGCTGGGAAAGATTGAGTGCAGAAGGAGAAGAGGACATCAGAGGATGAGATGGCTGGATAAGATGCAATGAACGTGAACTTAGGTACACTTTGGGAGATGGTGAGGGCCTGGGAGGTCTGGTGCTGCAGTCCATGGGGTTACAAAGAGTTGGACATGACTTGGTGACTGAACAGCAACAACAATGATTGCATGCTTATTATTAGCATGGCTCTACGTTGAGTACATTTACTGGAATATCTGAAAAACATGATTTTTATAAGTTCATAAGTCAATCCTACTTGGGGGTCATAAGACTACCTTACAATCTTATCTCTACGCTGTTCATATATTGGCCTGCTTTCCAAAATGCCTTTCTTCTCTTCTCAAATTTTTAACAATCCTTCCTGTTCTTCCTCAAACAAAAACTCTCCTTGATTTTAAATACAGTTAGAAAATAGAAGCAGTCAGAAGAGAACTTACTTGTATCACACAAGCAGACAATGAACTGGCAAGGCTCACAGGAAAGATCAACCTCTCCAATTTTAAACTACTTTCTGTGCTCTCTTTCACTCTCAAAGGATATTCCTCTAGAAGAAACTTTCTTTATTTTTTGGCTATCATCAATTTACTGTATGTATACAGTTATTTCATAAACACCTCTGTAAAATCTCCCAACAACAAAAAAACACATTGATATCATATGTCCTTCTAGCTTCTACTCTGTATGTCTGATATCATCTGAAAAAAGACAAACTGCATTTATACTCTAATATACTCATCTTGTCCTCTTATTGTCCCTATATTTTATCATGAAACTTCTCTGAGCACAAATTCATTGAAATTGCTCTCATTAAATTTGAAAGTTGTCTCCATATTGCCAAATTCAATGGTAAACTCTTTGTTTTTGTACTTCAGCAAGAATCTGTGCTTGTTGCATTTGAATACATTCTCCATTTTTGAATGATTTCTTCATCTGTATCTAAAATATTACTTCTTAGTCCCTATTTTTGTCTCACCAGCTTCCCACTGAGCACAGGTGCTTTATGTCTCAGTCTCAAACCTCTACTTCTGCCTAAGAGATTCCAACTCATTTTAAGTCTATAAATATTTTTTTTTTCTACTCTGAAGACTACTAGAGGTAAACCTTCAGTTCAAAACTCTAATGTGAACCCCAAGTACTTCACATATCTAGTAGGCATTTCAACAGAGTCTCAGGAGCTGAATTCTTGATTTCTCCTATTGAAACTTGCCACTCTAGAACTTTACAAGACTCAGTAAACAGAAATATTTTCTTTTTACCTGAGACCAAACTATTGAGTTATCTTTTATTCCACACCATTTCCTAACAGTAATTCTTTCCAGAAGCTTACCTGTATTGTGTCACTATCCTTTTCAATCCCACTTTGTTGTTCATTTGAAGCCTCCTAAGTTGTCTTCCTGTATCCAGCCTAGTTCTGTTCTGCCCGTAGTCTGAGTCCCCGGTAGGGAAAGAAGACTCCTCAAAACAATGCAACTTGCAATAGGGGAATTTATTACTGACTCGAGCCAGGGCCTCCCGCCCTCACCAGGTGTGTGAGGATGAGAGGCCCCGAGCCCCAGTTCTCTCCGGTATTTATTAGGTCAAAATAAACAGCAGGTAGTTGGCACAATCGGATTGGTTACACAGTGGGTAGTTGGCATAAGCGGATTGGTTGCACAGTTGCAAGGTAATTTTTGTTGGCCCAACGTGGGGCTTTCAGCTTTCCCCTGATAGGTTCCCTTTTTTCTGGCTAGGCATATGTTGATTGGCTGGCTCCAGGAGGCCTGATAATTATGTTACCCCGGGAAACCAGGCCTACTCCTAATCTAGGCTGCCTGCCATGGCATTAGCCGTGACAGCCTCACAGTTCCCTGCTCTGTTCTCCAAAATATAGACATAGTGATCCTAGTAAAAATGTACATCTTACCAAGTTATACTTTTACAGGAAATTCTTTAAGAGCACTTTATCTCACGGTGAACAAAACTAAAAATACTTTCAAAACCTTTTATTGAATCACCCAGATGTGGGCTACGTAAATTTTCTTCCCATATACTTCAGTTTTCCTAGAATTCTGATGTTAACATGAAAGGAAGCATGGCAGAATTCTTTGATGTTAAAGAGTAGAGTGTACTCAATTTGAGAAAGTATGTAGTGCTCAGACATTTTGTAAATTCACACTAAGTTCAGCTCAGCTCATCCACTATTAATTATGATCTTCTACTTGAAAGTCATTGTTTTCAGCACAAGTGCTACAAAAATGACCATAGAGTTTCTAATTCACTGGGGCAAATCCAATGATTAAAGACTGGACTAAAATTGTGCTTTGTCTTCTTAGTCATTTGGAACCACTATTTTTATATTGATTGAAAAATAATCACAGCACTTTTGACACCAAAATTTTGTAGCTTTTTAAAAAATTAATTAATTTATTTTAATTGGAGGCTAATTACTTTACAATATTGTAGTGGTTTTTGCCATACATTGATATGACTCAACCATGGGTGTACATGTGTTCCCCGTCCTGAACCCTCCTCCCACTTCCCTACCTATCCCATCCCTCAGGGTCATCCCAGTGCACCAGCCCTGAGCACCCTGTCTCATGCATCGAATGTGGACTGGCAATCTATTTAATTTTGTAGCTTTGAAAAGTTTTTTGGTTGCTTGACCACATGCTCAGTCATTCAGTTGTGTCCAGCTCTTTATGACCCACGGACCATAGCCCACCAGGCTCCTCTGTCCAGGGGATTCTCCAGGCAAAAATACTGGAGTGGGTTGCCATTTCTGTCTCCAGGGCATCTTCCCAACTCAGGGATCAAACCTGCATCTCCTGTATTCCCTGCATTATCAGGTGGATTCTTTATCATTGAGTCAACTGGGAATCCCACTTGACCATGAGGCAAGTGTGAAGGGAGCTAATAAGTATTGTTTTGACTCTAATATCTGCTCTTTTTTCCCCCCGTAGAGTTAAGAACTAAGATCAAAGGAATTCTTTAACTTACTTACTGCATTGTTTTTGATAGTTTGATAAAAAAGGTTCTGTATAACTAATAAAATAATTTGGTTTCCTTCTTCTGGGAGGAAAAAATCAGCCACAGTAAATCCTTTTAATTGCCAAAAATAAAAAATCATTCAGAGCTCACCAGATAGTCTCTTGTGAAACAGAACACACTGGTGATGCTATTAGGGAAAACTGTTGCCAGTTTATTGAATCTCTAAGCAACATTTGTGGATGCTTTCTGTACAGATAAGCATTGTATGAATATCTTTTTAAATGCCCCCATGACATCCTTGTTTCTGAGGCTATAGATGAGAGGATTGAGCATGGGTGTGACAATGGTATAGAAGGCTGATACTACCTTGTCCTGCTCCGGGGTGTGAAATGACTGGGGCAATACATAATTGTAGAAGGCTGCCCCATAGAAAATACTAACTATAGTTAAGTGGGATGAACAAGTTGTAAAGGCCTTTTTCTTGCCCTCGATAGAGCGCATGCGGTAGACAGTGAGTAAAATTCGAGAATAGGATGTTGAGATAATAGATAAGGGGATGAGCAACATAAGCACACAGCAGATGTACATCAAGGTTTCATACTGGGATGTGTCAGCACAGGCCAATCTGAGAATTGCTGGAATCTCGCAGAAGAAATGTTCGATGCTGTGGGAGTGGCAGTAGGGAAAATTCATGGTGATAGGGGTGAGCAGAAAGCCATCCAGGGATCCACCAAACCATGCACCAGCAGCCAGAAGAAGGCACACTCTGCGGTTCATCAGGGCCGGGTACCTAAGAGGGTTGCAGACAGCCACATAGCGGTCATAGGCCATGAGGCCCAACAGGAACAACTCTGATCCAATCATGGTCACATAGAGGAAGATCTGAATGCCACAGGCCACGAAAGAAATGGTCTTCTCTTTAGAAACCATGTCGACCAGGAGTTTTGGGACAGTGGTACAAATGAAAAGGGTGTCCATGATGGACAGTTGGCTGAGCAGAAAGTACATGGGTGTATGGAGGCGACGGTCCATGTGAATCAAGAATATCATGACCAAATTTGCAGTTACAGCCACCACAAAAATAACCAAAATAACTGCAAAGACAATCCCTATAGTTTTACTGTTTAGCAAAAGCCCCAGGAGAACAAAGTCAGAGAAAGAAGTTCTATTCTTCATTGACATTTCCTACAACAGCTCTAGGGGAAAGGAAGCCACGAATACCAGGGGAAAGAAGGAGAGGAAAACACTTCTTGTAAGTGAGAAATTCACAATGGCGATGACACCTCAGAGATTACTGGTTCAGGTAAAATTTTCCAAATTATAACGCTAGAGAAAAAAAAAAAAAAAAAAGACCAAGAGACACATCATAAATCAATAACCCTAGATCTATTCTTTTTCTTTTTGGTGAACAACACTTTTTATATTGTATTCATGTTTATGTTGCAATACATAGGTTTTGCTATTTGCTAATTGCATAATAAATTGGTATTTGCTATATCTGGATTAGAGTTTTAATTTACCTATCTTATTTATTCTGAATTTTTGGCCCTCAGAATCTTGTTTTTTGTCTCATAGTAGGGCTAAGTAAATACTGGTTGGAGGATAGAATGATTGATCATTGATAATTGTTTGGGTGTCTAAAGGTGAGTAAAATGAATAATTTAGGATGTGAAGGGTGTAAAGAAAACAATAGCAACAACAACAAAAACCCCTTCATGTCTTTTCTACTCTCAATACTTTCATTTCTGACATTTCTGGTTACCAAATTTGCATGATTTTCTCCCCTTACCAAACAATTTCCAACTCTACAGATACTAGTTTGGTGTCTTACAACTTAATTCAATTCTCACACTATCTACCCGTGTAACAGTCTAATACCCTACAGGTTAAGTGTTCAATCCCATAAGACTGACCCCACCTCAAATGCCATTCACATGGTACAGGTCACCTCCAGTGTTTCTAAACTACTGTCCATCTATTGGAGTTTCCCATGATTCCTTCCATGAAATCAATTACATTTTCTAGAGTGTTTCACAGAGCTCAGGAAAACCTTTTACTTACAAAATTGTTGAGTATCTAACTCAGGAACAATCCACGTGGAAGAAATATATGAGGCAAAATATGTATTAAGAAGACTCCATTAGTCATTGGTGATTAAACATACCTAACACCTATCTCCCTTGGAAGTGTAAGAGGTAGAAATTTAAAAGTTCAAAACCTCTAATGGCATGATTACTTTCCTGGTAACTGGCCCCCATCTTTAGGGTTTTGCATAAGTAAACTTACTCACCATAATTTCAGATTTGGCTGGAAGGGATTACTTATAAATAACCAAAGACATCTGCAAGGCTGTTTTCATTTAGGAAATTCTGGCGATATTAAGATCTCTGTGACAAGAACAGGGACAAAGACCAAATATATACTTCTTATTATACATCACAATAACACAAAGTGTTAAAAAATCTATTAGGGCATCACAAATAAAAAAGTTTATGCTATCTTATTTTCCAAGGTTTTTTAGGTATGCTCTCCCACCATCTACTTACTCTTTCTTCCATTCTTTCAGTCTGATCTCAGCAAAGCAAAGTGATCCTGAGTAATCTACATCAGACTCGTTCACTTTATGCTCAAAACCTGCTATGGAACTTCATCTACCATTCCAAGGCCAATCATACTGTGATACTCACACCCTCTGAGGTCATTCTCTTCCATCTCCAACGCATTTGTCCTGGTGCTGTAGCTCATATGACCTTCTTGCTGATCCTTTGTTCCCACTTTGTGGGAATTTCCCAGCCCTAGTCTTTTGCTTCTGCCTTAATTTGGGGCTTGGTCTCCTCCTCACATCTGTATGTGGTCATTCCCTCATGTATTTCAGACCTCTCCTCAAAATCCAGCTTCTCAGCAGGATCTATTTTGTAGGACTTGATGACTTTGCATATTTAATGTTCCTTACCATTCTATGTAATACATATTCATTATTGGCTTTTTCTCCCGTGCACTAGACAGTAAGGTCAGTATGAGCAAGGATATTTGCTTATTTTGTTCACTGTGTGCTTCCAAATTAGAAAATGTTATCTAGCACCTGGTAATTTTTTTGAATATTTAAATGATGATTATTAGCATGTGCAGTCCATAAAATGCATATATTTTTTGCTTTTTAAGATAATCCATTTTTAGTAGAATTTTTTTAAAGTTCACCCAAGTGTGTTCTGTAACATGTGCTGATGTGAAATAAAAACTTAAATACCTTGCCCTCTGTTTATCTTCAACAAAAAATAACATCATCATAAAGTAGGATTCACCCACATTTTATATAAGAAATTTATTGCTAAGAAACAGAAATATATAAAAAATAATTAAAATCTTAGAGCAATACAAATTTTACATATTAATCATTGAGCATTAATGCATACAAATTTGAGATAATCATTCTCTGTGCCATAAAATCAACATTCTTTTAGAAAAGGGAACTCACCTCTTTATCTCTCCTCTGAATAAGATTAGTTGTCACAGTTATTCATTCATTGTCTCAAATATTGTGTAAAAGATAACTATAGCTTCAGATGCTATTATACATGCAGAAATTTTATTGTAGATGTTAATAATACAGTTTGAACTCATCTTAAGTTCTACTGGTAAAAACCACAGAAAATCATTATGAATGATTTTTCTTAGCAGCAAATTTCCATGTATTGTCAGAAAAACTGCATATTAAAAATGTACTATTGATTCCATATTTTATTAAATTAATGTCTGTAGTAGATTTCCATTAACATTAAATACAACCAATTGTGAAAGGCAGAATAATGTTCCCACCCCAACTCAACAATCCCTCTGTCCTAATCCTCAGCCCAGAAGTATGTTCCCCTACTTGGCAAAAGAGACATTTCAACTGTGATTAAGTTAGGGATGGCCACAAAAGGAAATTATTCTGGAGTGTCCCATTGTGCCTAATCTATACACAAAGGTTCTTACAAGGGAGAAGTAGGAAAGAGAGAGGCAGGAATCAGAGGATGAGATGTAACATTATGAACAGCATTGAACATGAAGCGATTCAAATGCCGGCTTTGAAAGTCACAGGGACCATGAAACAAGGAATTGACTAATCTCTAGAATTTGAAAAATGCTAGGAAATGGAATCTCCCCAAACACTCTTCAGAAAGAAGCATAGCTCTCCTGACATCTTAACTTTAGCCCAGTTTTTTACTTGTGGCCTCCAGAACTCTAAGATAATAAATTTGTGTCATTTTAAGTCACTTAATTTGGTATATTTGAATAGTAGCAATAAGAAACTAATATACTTAATATTTTTTATCAGATTTTGAACATATGTATAATTAAAGCATGTTGTTAATAATAAAATAGCAAGCACCCATGCAGTACTTACTCTGTGCCAGGAATCTTTCTACATGCTCTAACGTTTTGATACAATCTCTTCGTAGTAACTCTATGGGATAAATTACCATAATTATCATCATTGTATGGTTGGAGAAACTGAAGCAGAGAGGACAAGTAGTGAAGCTGTGTCCTGGTTCAAAACCAGAACTTTCTCTTCTGTACATTCCACAACTATACTCCACTGGTCCCTTTTAAGTATTAGGTAAGTTTACAACCAGCTTAAAAACAAAGTCGAGAGAATATAAGCTGCAAGGCCATAATCAAACTCAAGAAAAACTTGAAGTTATGGTTAAAAGTTGTCAACAAAGTTACAAAGTAACTAAATGAAACTAATCATTTTCAGAAATTCATAATACTCTAATTCCTGGACAATCTCTAGTCATCTCATACCTACATGCAGATGCCTGGCTTCATATTGAGGTCATCATCAACAACAACAAAATTTCTCACAAAATGTATCCTGAGAAAGATCCTGAGAAAACCAGACTTACAAATCTAACTATTGAGCATCCACTGCTGAAGGCAATTTTATCTCCAGGCAGACATAATAATGTCCTATCCAAAAGTCCTGCCATCAGACTTTCACTAGTATAACTACCATTATATGTACATTCCTGTGAAGATGGTACCATATTTCCTTTTAGATCCACAATTGAAATAAGTCCTCTGTGATGTGTGTCAGAAGGACGTGGTAGAGCATGGAGTTGAATAAAGAATAAACAACAAAGCCATTTCAAAATATTGCATGGAGGTGTGAACCCATTTCAAATCCTTATGAAATGAAATGTCCCTGGAACCATCCTGCCAGTAGTGTACAAATGTAGAATCATAAATTAAATTATCAAACATTTAAAAATATAATTCCCTTCTTCTAGTATATTTGCCTAGGTACAGATGCTCCCAAATAGGAATGGGAGATCATCTTTTATGAACATCATTTTTAAAAAGACTCAGTCAAATGGTAATTCTATAAACAGATCTCAATATAAAATAATATGTCTAAATTTTTTGTTGAAGCATAATATATCATTGTCTTAAACCAACACCTCCCTAGAGGTGGTGGTACATTGAGAGCTACCCCACTGTGAATCTAGGACAAGTGGCTACATGGGACAAGAAGTTTTCAATACAATTTCCCTGCTGGAGCTTGCTCAGATTTAGTTATTAAATAATAACATTTGAAAACTAAAGGTGTTCTCAGCTTTCTCTTCCAACCAGGTGGTCCCTTCTGCATTTTTCTGAATGATTTCATAAAAAAAAATCACTCCTACCACTTTCTCCCTTGAATATGTATGAATCACTAAAAACTTGGTGCCACATTCTTCTAATTCATGTGAAGTGTGAGCCTAAGAGACATGATGAATTATGAAGCTGTTAGCCTGAATGTACTCAGTCATGCATTGGGTGCTTAAAGATAGAGGGTTGCAGCATAAGTTTAACTTTCTGCAACTCTTCCCTTTTGTATAAACACAAAGAAGTTTCTTCAACAAGATAGATACTAAAGAGCACTGGTTACTTTCTCTTCTGCTGCACAGACTACAGACTATAGCAATGGGGTTGGAGCTGCCAACCTAATTCAACTTGAGCCTCTAGTTGAGAGCTGGATTGTATCAACACTGAATATCTAGGAAGGGCTATCATACATTTCTGGTGAGAATGGAAGTAGATATTATTTCTGTTAGAGAGTTGCAAGTCAATATCTGACTTTAAAAATAATATGTGTAAATGTCTACTCCTAGGAAATTTTATATAAAAATTAAGAAATGTGAGCACCTTTGTACAAATAATCACCTTAGTATTTTTTTTACACTAGTAAGAAAGCAGAGGCAACTGAAGGGTCTATAATCGGACACATTCCAAATAATTTAGTTTTTAGTATTATAATTAGTAAGAGAATTCCAAGCATCCTTTTTAATACATGTGCTCAGTCGATCAGTTGCATCCAACGCTTTGCAACCCCATGAACTGAGCCCACCGGGGTCCACTGTCCATGGGATTTCCCAGCAAGAGTACTGGAGTGGGTTGTCATTTCCTACTCCAGGGGATCTTCTCAATCCAGGATCAAATCCATGTCTCTTGGAGATCTTCTCCATTGACAAGTGGGTTCTTTTACTATTGCACCACCTGGGAAGCCCCTCAACTTCTAATACCAATTCCAAAAACTTACATACATAGGCTCACTATATTACTAAAAAAAAAGCATGAAATCCATGTATTGCCAATAGTGCTGGAAAATTCACATTGCATTCTTTAAGAGGCAGAATTACATTTGCAAGAAGGCCATCTAGTCCTCCCACCCTGGAAGGAACAGTGCTCTCCCTCGCCACATGATTGAGAGCATGAAGACCACATGATGAGCTTTCTGAGCCATACAGAGCACATGGTGAACCCTCAAGACATGGCTTGGCTTGCCACAAATGAAACATCACACACACAGCCCAAGCATCCGGTGAGGAAGGGCAAGGCAGCAGGGAACAAGAACATCACCACTTGGAGAGACAGGAGACAGAGCAGAGCTGCAGGACCACTTGCTCAGCTCCAGGACAATCCATGTCAGGAGGGTTGGCCTGGTCCCTAGGGGCAGGGCAAGAACCATTTCAGTGGCCTAGAGACGCCAATCTTTCCGTTGGCTGAGAACATAGGTGGATCTATAATCATTATGGTATGACACAGTTTCACTGTATTCTTAAGTGAAAAATGTGGCACATTTAAAATATCCTTATATATATTTTGATTAACTTATATGTGATGAGGGTATATACACAGACATATATATATATATATTTAAATGTGCATGTGTATACACATATATGTCTATATATGTAATTATAAAGTGAATTAAAGTTTCTCTGATGGTTTCAAGAATATCCGCTTGTTCTTGACTATATCTTCTGTCTTCTTACAGTTGTAAATTATATATGTAAAAATAATTTAATTTTAAGTCAAAGAATAAGCCTATTCACAATGTGGTATTAAATAATTATAATTTTCTACTTCTCAGTTTTTAAATGTCAGTAGGGTGACTAAGATGCATTAAATTTATAGCAAAATCCTGCTGACATTGGTTACTGAATTCTAGAACAAAATTCACATGATTTCTTCCAAATCTTAAGCCTCCATACCTCATGATGTCACCTGAAGCATGTGCTTCAAGTTTTAAAATATGCACTTAAGTTTTCATAAGTCAAATTTGAAGGGCCTCACTAACATACATGCAACAAACATAGAAATTATGAAAATTGTAATTATATAACATATTAGAAAAGGAAAATAACTTTTTTAGAAAAAAGAAGAGATATACATACAAAAGAATGCCCATAAGTTTCAGAGACTAATCCATTGGTGTAAACAACTCCAGTTTGTTTTAAGTGAATTTCCCAGTTTTCTACAATCAGTTCAAACTCTAAGATGTCAGTTTACCCTTTGCTCCTCACACAATTTAATCTGGTCTTTATGAAGAACTTGTACCTCACTGCCCTGGATAAAAATTCAGGGCCTATCATTTATTAACCATATAACAGTGGGGAAATCCCTCTTTAAGTTTGTTACTGGTCAAAAAGTGCATTAAAGCAGCCTTTGTCATCAAGGTTATTGGGAGGATTTTGTGTAAGCCCTTATATTATTAGCTACGACTGAGCAACTGAACTGAACTGAATAATGTTATAAAAATTTTTGAACTCTCTTTTCATTCAGAATAAATAACTCTCTACTTTGGTAATTGTGGAAACATGTATTGAATACACTGTGATCTTGTTCTTAAATATATTCAAATATAAAGTTTTTTTTTTTCTTTCAGTCTTTCAAATTAGAAAGTCCTTTGTTTACATGGAGTCCTGGCTTCTTTCAAGTTTATATTCACTTTTCCCTCATGTAAATTTTCCCACAATTTAGCCAGGGATAGAGGGAAACAGGTCTCTGTTGCAACTTCATCAGTTCTACAGAAGGTGAAGTCCAGAGATGCAGATTTAACTATGTTTGAAGCTGTTTCCTCATTTTATCTTCCTATGATTTTTGGCTACTGGTTAAAATCACTGCCCATTGCAGGTAAACACTGTGAGAATTCAAGAAAAAGACAATTTTGATAATGTCAACTGATATATGTAATCATAAGACTAATTTTAAGTTTCTAGTCAATATGGGAAAAGGATCTTTCTGTCTCTACACCTGGGCAAATGTTAACCTATGACACTAACCTTTTATTGGCCCTAAAAGAGGACAAATATCTATGACAAATCTAGCAAAAACCAATTTTTTTTTTTTGCAGGAACCAAATTTTTAAATACTTAAATGGAAATGACATCAGAATTGGTGAAGTGTGTAAGAATTTAAGTATGTTTTCTTTTGCTTCCAATTTCACCTTTGGCAGGTAACTCTGCGTAAATTTGTAAAACTCCCTCATTTCTTTTATTTTCACTGAAATTCTTCAAATATGGATTTCCCAGAAAAAATAGAATTACATAAATATTAATATGTATTTTCAAATGTTAAGTCATCTAAAATAAAATGACATTCATTCATTCAACTAATAATGCTTTACATCAGAAAACTTGGCATTTGGAATACACCAGGGGAACAAATTTCAAGATCCTTGTCTTTACTTATGTGATCAGGAAAATCTAATGTAACTGAGTAATCTTAAAAATATAATAAAATAAAACAATGTGAATAAAGAAGAGTTTATACTATAGATAGTTATTTATCAACATTGTATCCTTATCTAGTCATATAAATCCAGATTATATAGTAGAACAGAAACTCTAAATATTTTCTTGAAATTTATTTCTGTGGGTTATTGAAAAAAGCACCCACTGGTTGTTTGATAATTATTTGGTGAGATCATGTGGATATAATCAGATGTACCATGAACAAATTCCCAACTAAAAAAAAAAAAATTGAAATAATTCTGGTTTGGGGTAATTATACATGAATCAGCCTGTTGTTTGAGCTAAATAAGCTTCCAACACCAGGAAATTATCCATTATTACACCTATCCTACTTCATGTTAATCTCTTCTTTATATTAATAGAGTCATTATCTGAAGTTCCTAATGTTTTGTTTTCACATGGTTATCAGAACTGTTAGCAGGACTTCACTTTGTCCAAACTGAGTAGTCTTACTTATCAGGAATGTGCTATACTTTGTAAGCAACAGAAGTCTGCATTCTCTTCTCCACATTAAATAATTCTCTAAATATTTTTAGTACTGATGATCATTTCTTTATGTGTAAAACCTTACTAGGTATTCAATAAAGGACTTAAAACAGTATTTACTAAGTAAATTTTATATCATCCATATTATAATTTTATATAATATAAATATTGATTTCAATTTATTATATAAATTAAATATGTATGTGGAAGAAAGAATTCAGATAATTTTTGCCCCATATTCCTCACCTGTAGAAAGACCCCACATGGAGTCTGACCTCCTCTCAGCAAGGAACATTAAGTCCTTGGTAGGTCAGCCTCGCTGACATACAACAGGAAATGAATATAGGTTTTATCCGCCTGTTAGACCCCAAAGGGATTTTTTTCCCTCAGCTTATTATCAGGATTAACAACCTGGCAGCTGCATATTATGCCATAGGTTTCCCTCCTTTGGAAACTATCAAAATATAGCAAAATTTGGTACAAAATCACATGACCATAGGTCAGAAGATATGGTTCTGAGGCTCTCATCTGCGTATTGCTTGGGAGAGGCAACAATTTGCTCTGAACATCAGCTTCTCTATCTCCCATGAGGCTAATTCCTTCTCAAAATACTTGGTAGAGCTTTGTGAAACAGAATCAAAACCAGATAATGAAGTTGATATGCTTTGAAAATTGGGAACAGTCTTCCCTTCATGTTTTCCACATGGTTAAGAACACTACCTGACATCTTGCAAGTATGCAATTGGTATTTTGAATTAATTTAAATTATTACAATTTATCATTTTCATTCTTAAGTTAATACACTATAATTTAAATTTAATTTTTATTTTATATTTGGATATAGTTGATTTACAATGTTGTGTTAGTTTCAGGTATATAACAAAGTGTTCCAGTTATACCTATACACATTTTTTCAGTCTTTTTTCAAAAATGTTATTAGTGAATATTGAGTAGAGTTCTGTGTGTTATATAGCAGGTCCTTGTTGATTATCTATTTTATATAGCAATGTGCTTATGTTAATCCAAAGCTCCTAACTTATTCTTCCCCTCCTCATCTTTCCACTTTGGTAATCATAAGTTTCTTTTATAAGTTTGTGAGTCTGGAAAGAAAAAGTATAACCAGTATTTGACTTATTATGTCTAAAATGCAGAAGGCTAAGTCAGAAATTTCAACAGCTTAGAAACAGGTAAATCATGCTAAAAGAACCCTCAATAGCCTGAATTTATAGTAACCAGGTATATCTAAACACTACAAGTAGAACTATAACTGAGGTTTGGCTAACAATCTGTGGAGAAATCTATCAGTTCCCAGAACCTCAGACTCACTTAATGGAGCTGGAAAGCTGCCCCTACTCTACCCGACATAACACTAGCACATCTATTTATATAGATGCTGAACAAAAAGAATCCTGTTTTGGGGGGAAAAAAAAAAAGCTTATTTATGAATGGTTGTATAAGTTGAAAGTTCACACAATGAATTTTGGGAAGCCCTAGTTTACTTTCTCTACTTTAGTTCTGCAAATGCTGGGAGCCCCCAGAAAGAGTCCTTTCAGAAGGAGCAGATAATTTCAAAGAAATTATTTAGAAATACTGACATAAAACTATCCCATTCACAGTAGCATGAAAACCAATAAAATAGTCAGAATTAAATTTAACCAAGTAATTGAAAGATTGGCTTAAAATTAGATGTGTAGAGCAATGGAACAGAATAGGATAAATAAATCCCCCCCACCCCCCACCACAGACACACACATGCTTGTATTGACAACATAGCCAAGAAATCTCAAAGGGAAAAGAATGAGTCTCTTTAATAGATGATGCTGGAAAAACTGGACAACCACTGCAGAAAAGGGTAGCTGGATCCCTCCATTACACAATAGATTTAATTTAAATGAATTATAAAATTTAATTAATTCAAAATAAATTATGGAAAATTTTGTTTAATTCAAATAAATTTAATTTAATTCATATTTAATTCAATTTTGAATTAAATGTAATTTAATTTTTAAAATTAAATTGAATTCAAAATAAACTATACATTTAAATGTAAGACCTAAAATGGCAAAACTTCTAAAAGAAAACATAGGGAGGAAACTTTTACCTTGGACTGGGCAATTGACTTTTTTGAATATAACACCAAAAGCAAAAACAACAAAAGCAAAAAATCAACAAGTGGGACAATATCATGCAAAAGTTTCTGCACAGCAAAAAAAAAATAAAATAAATAAAATAAAAAATAAGATAGGAAACTATGGAATGGGATAAAATATCTGTAATTCACATACTCAAGATAAAACCCAAAATACATAACAGTTCCAAGCAACACAATCACACAGAAAAATCCAATTAAAAAATGGGCAGAAGAACTAAACATATATTTTTCCAAGGAATACAATCAATGGCCCCAGGTACATGAACCTCAACACCACTATTTAACAGGAAAATGCAAATGAGATATCTCACAATCATTCAAATGACTATCACCAAGAGAAGAAGAAAAGAGAAGTGTTGCAAGGATGTAGAGCTATGGGAAAACATGTACAGAGTTGGTGGGGATTTAAGTTGGTTAAGTCTATGAAAAACAACAGATCGGTTCCAAATTGGGAACGGAGTACATCAAGGCTGTATATTGTCACCCTGCTTATTTAACTTATATGTAGAATACATCTGTGAAATGCCAGGCTGGGTGAAGCACAGCCAGAATCAAGATTTCTGGGAGAAATATTAATAACCTCAGATATGCAGATGACACCTCCCTTATAAGGCCTTTTGAAGAAAGTGAAAGAGGAGAGTGAAAAAGTTGGTTTAAAGCTGAACATTCAAAAACAAAGGTCATGGCATCTGGTCTCATCACTTCATGGTGAATAGATGGGGAAACAATGGAAACAGTGACAGATTATTTTCTTGGGCTCCAAAATCACTGCAAATGGTGACTGCAGCCATGAAATTAAAACAAACAAACAAACAAAAAACCCACAGGCTCCTTATAAGAAAAGCTATGACTAACCTAGACAACACATTAGAAAGCAGACATTACTTTGCTGAAAAAGGTCCATCTAGTCAAAGCTATGGTTTTTCCAGTAGTCATGTAAGGATGTGAGAGTTGGACCATAAAGAAAGCTGAGCACTGAAGGTTGATGCTTTTGAACTGTGGTGTTGGAGAAGACTTGAGAGTCCCTTGAACTGCAAGGAGATCAAACCGGTCAATCCTAAAAGAAATCAGTCCTGAATGTTCATTGGAAGGACTGATGCTGAAGCTGAAGGTCCAATACTTTGGCCACCTGATGTGAAGAATTGACTCATTAGAAAAGATCCTGATGCTGGGAAGGACTGAAAACAGGAGAAGTGGATGACAGAGGATGAGAGGATGAGATGTTTGGATGGCATCACTGACTCAGTGGACATGAATGTGAGCAAACTCCAGGAGACAGTGAAGGACAGGGAAGCCTGGTATGCTGCAGTCCATGGGGTCTCAAAGAGTCAGACATGACTGAGCAACTGAACTGAACTGAATGGAAAGCAGTATATGGTGGTTCCTCAAAAAATTAAAATTACCACTTCAAGATGGCAGAGTAGAAGGACATGTACTCATCTCCTCCTGTGAGAACACCAAAATCAAAACTGACTGCTGAATGATCATCAATAGGTGGGTGCTGGAACCTGCCAAAAAAAGATACCGCATGTCCAAAGATAAAGAAACCACAGCCAGACAATAGGAGAGGCACAATCACAATAATATAAAATTCCATACTCACCAGGTGGGCGACCCACAAACTGGATAACAATTATACCAAAGAAGTTCTCCCACTGTTGTGAAGGTTCAGAACCCCACATTAGACTTGGGGACCAGACAAAGAGACTGGGAATTTGACCTTGAATCTTAGTGGAATTTGAGTATAAGACTTCCATAGGACTGGGAGAAAAAGAGAGTCCAGTCTTGGAGAGCACAAACAAAACCTTGTGCATGCCAAGTCCCAGAGGAAAGGAGCAGTGACTCCACAGGAAAATAAACCAAAACTACCCGTTAGTGTTGGAGGGTCTCCTGTGAAGGCATGGGTCAGCAGGGACTCACTGCAGGGATGAGGGGGCTGGCAGCAGCTCTCCAGGAAGGTCTACTTTGTCATAAACACTCTTAGAGTTTGCCACCACAGAGCCTGTAGACCTGAGGGCTGGGTCACTTCAGGTCAAAAAACTACCACAGAGGGAGTGCAATCCCATCCATCAGCATATAATTGAATTAAAACTTTACTGTGTATGGCCCTGCCCACCAGAGCAAGACCCAGTTTTTCCCACCACTGGTCCCTCCCATCAAGAAGCTTACACAAGCCTCTTAGTCTCCTCCAATAGAAGGCAGACAGGAGAGGCAAGAAGAACCACAATCCCAGGGGAACAAAAACAAAATCACATTACAGAAAGTTAATCAGCATGAAAAAGCAGAAAGTTAGGTCCTAGATGAAGGGCCAAGATAAAACCCGAGAAAAACAACTAAGTGATGTGGAGATAGGCAACATCCCAGAAAAATAATTCAAGATAATGATAATGAATATGATTCAGGATCTTAGGAAAAGAATGGAGGCAAAGATTGAGAAGATTCAAGAAATGTTTATCAAAGACCTACAAGAACTAAAGAACAAACAAAGAGAGATGGATAATACATTAGAAGGATTCCCTAGCAGAATAACTAAGGCAGAAGCATGGATAAATGACCCGAAGGACAGAAAGGTGGAAATCACTGCTACAGAACAGAATATAGACAAAAGAATGAAAAGAAAGTACGATAGCTTAAGAGAATCTGGAACATTCACATTATAGGGGTCCCAGAAGGAGAAAAGAGACAGAGAAAGAACCCAAGAAAATATTTGAAGTGGAGTGGGTTGCCATTTCCTCCTCCAAGGGATCTTCCTTACCCAGGGATCAAAACCACGTCTCCTACATCTCCTGCATTGGCAGGCAGGTTCTTTATTGCTGGGCCACCTGGGAAGCCCCTCAGTAGTAATATTGGATGTTAAAAGACAAAAGAGTCAGAAAATTACTTTCAGCCTAGAAGTACACATTTAGCAAAACTTTCACCAAGTGAGAAAAAAAAAAAAAGTCATTTTCTGACCTGCAAGTTCTCAATGAAATTTTCTTCAATGCACCTTGTTTAGGAAATTTTGAAGAATATGCTCTACTAAAATGAGGGAGTGAAAAAAAAATCAAAATAAAAATAACAAGTAGACTTAGGATATAGACATCAAGGTATCCAAAGAGGAGGGTAAGTGGTGGAGTATCCTCCCAAGAGGAGCTCTGTGCAGGTAAGCCTCAGGCAAGCAATCTGGGTGAGGAGCAGGAGGATAGAGGCTACAGAAAGGATGGCCTAGGAAGAAGAAACTGAAGAATTATGAAGTTGTCACAATATGCAGGAAACACTTACCAGGATGTAACTTATACATATAAGGGAAAAGCAAATAAACAAGTCTGAGGCCCGATTAATTCTGGGAAAAAAGGTGGAAAAGCAATAAAACAGTGTCTTAAAAGAAATGTAATCACAGTGGTGCAATGACTTTAATGTCAATATTTATACTATCTTAATAATATAAAAATTGAATATAATATAAAAATCAGTGGAGTTACTGTTTTTTGAGGTGAGTGTATGTAGATGTCAGGAGAGTGGAAGTGATACAAATCAACATCACTGGTAGTCAAACTTCTGCCAGTTACTTCTCTATGGACTCTCAGCTCCAAACCTACCATGTTTATTTTTTGCTTTGATGCTGGAACAGGGGTTTAGAAAATTATAGTTGACTCTTAAATGATGCAGAAGCTAGGATCCATGACTCACTATACAGTAAAAAATCCAAGTATAATTTATGGTCAGCATTCTGCATGCATGGTTCTGTATCTATGTACATCAGCAGCAAATATTGTAGTAATATATTATCTACTATTGAAAGCTATTCATGTATAACTGAACCTGTGCAGTTCAAGTTGACATTGTTCCTGGGTCAACTATAATTACTCTGAATTTATTACCAGTATGCAAAATTCTCTTAAAAGAAAAGCACCAAGAAGAGATTGGAAAGGAAAAAGTACAATACTTCCTTCTTACTCTTTCAACACTTAAACGTCTATGTAACCAATTATTTGTATTTAATGATTTTCCTTTTTGTAAAAACATAGATTGTTTATGTATAAGCATGCTACATTTTACATTTATATTTACATTTACATTATACTTTATGTATAAGCTATGTGAAAGAAAGGCTTTCTTTCCACTACGCTATAATCCTGCTGCATTTGTAGAATAATATAGAAAGTGTTTCTTTGTTATTAATTATATTATATACACTTGTGGCAGTAATGCCTTTTTTATACATAATTGTTAATTGTAAATTTAATGAGTTATACTCTTCAATAAAATGAGAAACCCAAAGCTATGATTTACCATTTTGGCCCTCTAAGTTTATGTTTCTTGCTGTTTGGTGTTGTGAAGTAGTAGAAGATATTTGTAAACTCATCTACTCTTAAGTATATGAGAGGGTAACAGGCAGGAAGGCCAGGGGTCTCCAAATGGAGGAAATAGGCTGTAAGTGTAAGACATTTTTTTATCTCTCTCTTAAGCGGCAGGAAGAAACAAACTAGTGTTATATTTTTTTTTCCCCCTTCTCTATACAAATTTAAAGAGATTTCTCTTAAAACTCTGTGTTGCCATAATGACACCTGGTCCCACCTGAACTTAACTTTTCTCAAACCTTGAGCTAACCAATGCATTTTTCTTACGGAAATGTTTGTCTTTAAGCTATGTTAATGTACTATGCATTTACCCCAGGCTCTGTCTGGTTCCAGTTCACCTAAAGGCTCAGAACTGACTTGACAAACCAGTATGTTATACTCATACACTGTTCTCTTAATCTATGTTAATGAAACTATATATTTGTAAGGGAATCTGCCTTTCTTCAAGATTCATGTCAATTGTTTTATGGCCTGGGATGACTCACTTGGTGCCAAGATTATCTCAAAATGCATCTTGTGGGTGAGGGGTCTGGTGCCATTCTCTGAGTTTTGAAACATTTCCTTTCTTTAATTGGCAAACTGTTAGTAGCTATATACTGCTGCTGCTACTGCTAAGTCACTTGAGTCATGTCGGACTCTGTGCGACCCCATCCCTGGGATTCTCCAGGCAAGAACACTGGAGTGGGTTGCCATTTCCTTCTCCAATGCATAAAAGTGAAAAGTGAAAGTGAAGTCGCTCAGTCATGTCTGACTCTTCGCGACCCCATGGACTGCAGCCTACCAGGCTCCTCCATCCATGGGGTTTTCCAGGCAAGAGTACTGGAGTGGGGTGCCATTGCCTTCTCCGAGTAGCTATATAACATCCAGCTAAAGACTAGCAGAGGGATCTTCTTTCTGCCACCTTCTGATGTCTATGTCAGAAGCTTTCTCTATCTCTTTTATACTTTAATAAAACTTTATTACACAAAAGCTCTGAGCGATCAAGCCTCGTCTCTGGCCCCGGATTGAATTCTTCTCCTCCTTAGGCCGATAATCCCAGTGTCTTTCGTGGTTCAGCAATAACCTTTCACATATGATGTCATATAATAATATGTATCATACATATATATCATAATCAAGTCATTTCTTAACTGTATCATTAGAGTGTGACTATCTGATTGAAAATAAATGCACTGAAATGTATTTCTGTGATGCATATTTCTAGTTGCAGGAATAAATATTAAGGATACACAACAGAAGATACATGTGGACTTTCATAGTAAACACTCCATTTTAGAATTTCCTGTAAGCCTTACGACTGAAGAACAATGTTCTATATGAAATTAACCAAGCATAGAAATCAACTGTGATGGCTCAACTTTTTTGTCACCTTGACTGGGTTGTGGGGTGCCCAGATTAAACATTATTTCTGAGTTTGTCTGTGAGAGTGTTTGCAGATGAGATGGGTATTTGAATTTGTGGATAAGTAAAGCATATTGCGTTTCATAATAAAGATGGGAATCATCCAAGCCATTCAGGACCTAAGTAGAATAGAAAGGAAAAAAAATGAAAAATTCGGTCTCTGCCAACTATTTGATCCAGGACATTGGTGTTCACCTATATTTGGACAAGGCTTTTTACTAGCACCTCTCTTAGGCCTATAGTTTGTAGGTGAGAGATTATGGAACTTCTCAGTCTCCTTAGTCATGTGAGCCAATGTCCTAAAATAACTCTTTCTTTTTTGACTCTCTCCCTTGACAGATAAAGAAAATATCTATCTATCTACCTATCTATCTATCTATCAAATGTCTCTCTATATGTACAGAATCTATATCTATATCTATGCTGTGCTAAGTCACTTCAGTCATGTCTGACCCTTTGTGACCCTATGGACTATAGCCTGCCAGGCTTCTCTGCCCATGGGATTCTCCAGGCAAGAATACTGGAGTGGGTTGCTGTGCTCTCCTCCAGGGAATCTTCCCAACCCTGAGACTGAACCAGCATCTCTTAAGTCTCCTGCATTGGCAGGTAGGTTCTTTACCGCTAGTGTTGTGGCCATGTGTTCAAGGAAACAAACTCACTCAGAAGGACAATGCACATAGTGGAGTGCAGTTTGTTATACCAGCAGGCCCAAGGCAGAGTCTCATCTTAGCCAAGGACCCCCACAAATTTTTGTGAAAACCTCATATACCCTAAGTGTGTAAGGTTCCTTGAAACAAGTCTGAACAAAGGAAAAAGAAAGATACAATCAAAGTTAGCCCATGATCATATGCCTTAAGCCTAGGTTGTTAACAGTGGACAATTATCAGTAAGCCTGTGGTCATACCCTAATAAGCATAATAGAATGTATGATTCTATTCGGTTACACAGATAATTAGGGTATTCTTTTAGCAACGGAGAGCCCTAGGGCTCTTTCCTCTGGGGGCCTGGTTTTCCAGTTGGTATGTGTTTCCATGTTTCCATAGCATATAGCTCAAAGTCCACAGTCCGGCCCAAGATGGAGTCCTGCTTTCAAGAAATAGACTGTTCTGTTTCCTCCTTCACTAGCGCCACCTGGGAAGCCCCATTTATATCTATGTTCACCTGTACTTATATCTATGAATGTGTGCCAAATCACTTCAGTCATGCTTGACTCTTTGTGACCCTATGGACTGTAGTTACCAGGCTCTTCTGTCCATGAGGATTCTCCAGGCAAAAATACTGGAGTGGGCTGCCAAGTCCTCCTCCAGGGAATCTTCTGGCCCCAGGGGCAGGCAGGTTCTTTACCACTAGTGCCACCTGGGAAGCCCCATCTATTTCTGGCTATATCTATATATCTGTCCCCTATTGGCTATGTTTGTCTGGAAATCTTTGACTAATGCACTAATACAACTAATACCTAAGGATCTTTGATTACACTCGTAAAACTCTCAAAATGGCCCCTATTAACAGACTACCTGATTACTACAAAAAATTCCTGGGATCCAAGAATCTTTTCTAGTCATGTTAGATACGGATGCCTTATCAACTCTTGATATCTAGGTAAGATGGCTTAAAACCACTGGCTATTCAACATTTACTATATATGTGCATCCTCTTAGATTTCTGTGACTTCCCAGAGGATTTAGAGTCCTGTGGTTACTTCCTAGACATTGCTTTTATTGTGACCCAGATACCACCTAACTAATATGCTTATATTATTTTTCTTTTCCTTTTCAACACTTTTGGAGCAAGGATTCCTCTTCTTAGCAAAGACAGCTGCATTCCAAGGAACTCCAGCATATTCACTGCTTTTCCATGATGCACATACACATGTACCATACTTGCACATGTCAAGTAAGCAACAAAATTTACTTAACTATCATATATACATTCATATTAACACTTCTTTTTATATAAAAATTTAACTAAGATACAAAATTCATAGTAAATAATAAAAGAATGTTGGTTATGTATGTAAATAAACACAAAACATGCATTCACCACTTGAATAAATAAAATATTACAAACACTCAAAAATTCTACTCATGTGCCATTTAGTCACCAAAGTAATTAGAATTCTGATTTTCTAAGTGGTACACTGTGGCATATTCTCTGTACACCTGTTTATCTGAGTGTATGCTAGAGGAGATGAACCATGCAGCCTTCATGTGTGTCTCACAGCCCTCGTCTCATTTCCATTCCTACAGATGATATCAGTTGTGGCAACTGGCTCTGTTGATCTTTTGCTATACTACAGGTTATCAGCTAGGGCATAGTCTTCATCCTAGACCACTGGCTTTCTTGACATCAGGAACATTAAACTTTGATACTTCCTTCATTGATCATTGATACTTAGTTATTGATACTTGCTTCTCAAATAGAGTGCTTAAGAAAAACATTTTAACCATTGGCAATTTTTTATAATTTTAAGTGTTCATATTATGAGGTAAAAACTTTAGTAATAGCTTATTAGATATATTTGTCACACAATGAAATAATGTACATCCATCTAAAATTATAAGTAATGTTTAATGATATCCTAAATGTGCATGCTGGAATTGTATGCAGATAAAATTGAGTAATCAAGAAAAATTTAATAGAAAAGAGCCACAAATAAATGTACGCCCAAAATAATTTCTTCACTGATATAGAAGTACTTTGGGTAGCTATTTTTATTTTAGTTTTATAAACTAAAAAAGGGGGAAAAATCAAATGATAGAGAAACAAGATGTAGAACTCACCTCCTCCCACAAATATATCAAGAATAAATCTCTAAGTAGCAGATTCACACAGAATATCTACTGAACACTGGCAGGAGATCTCAGACCAGATAACTTCCATATAACCTGTTAGGGGAAAAGAAAATAAAGAGAGAGAGAAAGAGAAAGGAATCAGGATTGGACCTGTACCCCAAGGAGGGAACTGTGAAGGAGGAAGTGTTTTAGCACCCTGGGACTTCCCCTCACCAACAGGGAGATTAGTCTGGACAACGTGGGGGACTCAGAGGAGAGTGTGGAAGTTGGTTTACTGCTCAGTAATGTATGATTCTTTGCAACCCCACTGGCTATAGCCCACCATGCTCCTCCGGCCATGATATTCTCCAGGCAAGAATACTGCAGTTGGTAGCCATTCCCTTCTCCAGAGGATCTTCCCAACCCAGGGATCAAACCCAGGTCTCCTGGATTGCAGGCAGATTTTTTTTTTTTTACCATCTGAGCCAGCAGGGAAGCTCATGGATGGCAAAGTGGAGGTGACATTCTCGTCCACTGATGTAAGCAGGGACAGGGTGCTAAAGCTCATGCTTTAAAGCTCAGATCCAGGAAGAAGACCAGTGTTGGCTGTGCAGAGACAGCCTGAAGAGGCTGGAGTGCGGCAATTGAAGCTGCACTTGGAAAAACCTTCGCTGGACAGAGAGGCAAGGTACCATTTTAAGGAGTGTGTGAGGAGAGGGGTTCTATTGCCTAGGAGCTTCTTTCCCAGTGAGCATGTTCTCAGGCAACAGGGCATCACCTACATGAACTCCAGGAGAGGTGTTAGCTGTCACTGCCATTGTGGGCTTCAAAGGTGGGCATGGGCCACTTCCACCACAAGGAGAACTGGGAACAGGTGCCAGTTGCCGCCCCCATCATCTGGGGAGCATGTACAGGCGGTGAGTAGGCGTCAGTTGCTGTCCCCACTGTCCCGGGACTACTCAAGCCACTCCTGCTGCTAAGAGAACCAGGAACAGGGGCTAGTCACTGTTCGCCTGCCATCCAAGGAGAACAGAAGAGTGGTTAGCAGATGCCAATAACTGCCCCCGCTGTCCTGGGATTGTGCAGGCCACTGCTATTGTGAGACCCACTAGGCACCACTTTAACTGGCCCAGGAGTGTGTGGACTTCCACCACTCTTGAGAGACCCGGGAGCAGCTGCCAGTTGCTGCCCCCACTGTCCCAGGGGCACACAGGTTTCCAATGGCACTGGATATCTCATGGGCATGTACCAACTGCTGCCCTTATAGTACTGGGAGCATGTACGCTGCCACACTAAACATCCCATATCTAGGGGATAATGACCAGCTTATGATGAGGAGAGGCAGCAAGTATCCAAATTTAAAACAGTCTCTCAATTCCAGAAAAAAAAATGTCAGAGTAGAAGGACTAGAGCTCACTGCCTCTCATGAAAACCACAAAATAATAACTAACTGCCATCAACAAAAAGACAGGACACACCAAAAAAGATACTCTATGTCCACAGTCAAGGAAGAAGCCACAGTGAGAAGGTGGAGGGGAGGGGGATGCTTCTGTGGTATAATCAAATCCTATACCCACCAGGTGGGTGACCCACAACTGAAAAATAATTGTATCATAGAGTTTCTCCCACAGGAATGAGAATTCTGAGCTCCATATCAGGCTCTCCAGCTCGAGGGACTGGCACTGGGAGGAGGAGCTCTCAGATCATTTGACTTTGAAGGTTGATAAGGCTTGAGTCCAAGAGCTCCACAGGGGTGGAGGAAACAGACACCACTCTTAAAGGGGAAACACAAGGTTTCATGTGTACTAGGACCCAGCACAAGACAGGGACTCCATACCTTGGCTATACCTATCTGTGGGTCTTGGAATGCCTCCTAGCGAGATGGGGATTGGTTGTGGCTCAGTGTGGAGGCAAGAAAACTGGTAACAGAGGGCCCAGGGCATATTGATTGATATAAGCTATCCTGGAGATAGCTATTTTAGTACTGAGACCTGGTCCCATCCAACAGCCTGCAGGCTCCAAGTGCTGGAACACCTCAGATGAAACAATCAATAAGTGGGAAGTATAACCACACCCAACAGTAGACCCAACGTTGGCTTAAAACTCAGTATTTAGAAAACTAAGATCACGGCATCTGGTCACATCACTTCATGGCAAATAGATGGGAAAACAGTGACAGATTTTTTTTTGGGCTCCAAAATAACTGCAGGTGGTGACTGCAGCCTTGAAATTGACTGGAGCTTACTCCTTGGAAGAAAAGTTATGACCAACCTAGACAGCATATTAAAAAGCAGAGACACTACTTTGCCAACAAATGTCCATCTAGTCATGGCTATGGTTTTTCCAGTAGTCACGTATGGATGTGAGAGTTGGACTATAAAGAAAGTTGAGAGCCAAAGAATTGATGCTTTTGAACTGTGGTGTAGGAGAAGACCCTTGCGAGACCCTTGAACTGCAAGGAGATCAAACCAGTCCATTCTAAAGGAAATCAGTCCTGAATATTCATTGGAAGGACTGGGGTTGAAGCTGAAACTCCAATATTTTGGCCATCTGATGCGAGGAGCTGACTCATTTGAAAAGACCCTGATGATGGGAAAGATTGAGGGCAGGAGGAGAAAGGGACAACAGAGGATGAGATGGTTGGAAGGCATCACCGACTCAATGGACATGAGTTTGAGTAAACTCTGGGAGTTGGTGATGGACAGGGAGGCCTGGCATGTTGCAGTCCATGGGGTCGCAGAGTTGGACAGGACTGAGTGACTGAAATAAACTGAACTGGTAAGACATACACCATGGGTGTACATGTGTTCCCCATCCTGAACCCCCCTCCCATCTCCCTCCCCATCCCATCCCTCTGGGTCATCCCAATGCAGCAGCCCCGAGCATCCTGTCTCATGCATCGAACCTGGACTGGTGATCTGTTTCACATATGATAATTTAAATGTTTCAATGCCATTGTCCCATATCATCCCACCCTCACCCTCTCCCACAGAGTCCAAAAGACTGTCCTATACATCTGTGTCTCTTTTGCTGTCTCATATATAGGGTTATTGTTACCATCTTTCTAAATTCCATATATATGCATTAGTATACTGTATTGGTGTTTTTCTTTCTGGCTTACTTCACTCGGTATAATAGACTCCAGTTTCATCCACCTCATTAGAACTGATTCAAATGTATTCTTTTTAATGGCTGAGTAATATTCCATTCTGTATATGTATGGCAGTTTTCTTATCCATTCATCTGGTGATGGACATCTAGATTGCTTCCATGTCCTGGCTATTATAAACAGCGCTGCGATGAACACTGGGGTACATGTGTCTCTTTCAATTCTGGTTTCCTCAGTATGTATGCCCAGCAGTGGGATTGCTGGGTCATATGGCAGTTCTATTTCCAGTTGTTTTTTTTTTTTCTTTTAACAAATCTTCACACTGTTCTCCACAGTGGCTGTACTGGTTTGCGTTCCCACCAACAGTGTAAGAGGGCTCCCTTTTCTCCACACCCTCTTCAGCATATAAATAAAATTTTTAACAAACTGAAATGTTGTATTATTCAGCAAATCATGCATCAAATGTCTCAATGGATGTTTTAGACAGAACTCAAATTCAAGAACTTTTTGTCATGGACTAGATATCACAATGGACATTTTAGGCAGGAGGGTAAAGAATCCGCCTGCAATGCAGGAGTCACAGGAGCCACAGGTTGGATCCCTGGGGTGGGAAGATCTTCTAGAGGAGGGCATGGCAGTCCACTCCAGTATTCTTGCTTGGACAATCCCAAGGACAAAGGAACCTGGTGGGCTACAGTCCACAGGTTCACAAAGACACATGACTGAAGTGACTGAGCATGCAAATATTAAGGATCTTAGGAGGCAGACCAAAAGTCTTAATTTTTTGTATAGGATGAAATGTCCTGCAAAAACTTAGACCTTATGATAGAAACAGTATTTTGCACTAAGTGAGAATCCACTTGTCATCAGATAAGCCATCACAAGGACCAGATTAAAGCGTGGATATGTCTGTGTATGCTATTAACTCCAAAATATAAATAATTATCATGTTGAAGGGACAGGATGTTAGTTAATGATTCCAAATCACACCAGGTTTTAACATAAACTCCACATAAACAAGCATATTGGTTATATAAGATTTAATTGTACAAAGAGAACAACTCATTAAAACAAACTAAGGACAACTATTATATGCTGCAAACTTGAGGCACTGAAAAACATAAATGAATACAACATTTTGTCTATATAGAACATGCTAAGTTTGTTGGAACGATGGTAATAGTTGTTTTTCCTGTCACTCTTGTCATTGTCATTTTTGTTGCTGTTATTAATTATAGGTAATACGCTGCACACTCACCATTTGCTGTGCTTCATGTTGGGTACATTTATTGGACTTTATTACAATAGTACCAGTGATAAATTAATGAATCAATCTTAGCTGGGAGTCATAAGACTACCTTACAATCTTAATATCTTTGTGTTGTTCATTTATTGGCCTGCTTTCCAAAAATGCTTTCTCAAATTTTTAATAATTCTCCCTATTCTTCCTCAGACAAAACCTCTTTGATTTTAAATACACTGAGAAAATAGAAGCTGTCAGAAGAGAAATTACTTGTATCACATGATCAGACATTGAACTGGTAATGCTAACAGCAAAGATCAACCTCTTCAGTTTTAAACTGCTTTCTATGCTCTGTGTCACTCTCAAAAAGCATCCCTCTGGAAGAAAGTTTTTCTTTATTTTTTGTCCATCATCTATTTAAACTTTGTATAGAATTGTTTCCTTAAACATATCTATAATATCACTCAAACAACAAAACACATTGATCCCATAAAGCCTTCTAGCTACTTCTCCATTTCCCTGATTTCCTCTCAAAAAAAAATAAGTAAATAAAAAAAGCCATATTTATACTCTACTCTACTCCTCTTGTCCTCTTTATGTCTCTCTAATTTACTCAAACTTCTCTGAGCACAAATTCACTGACATTGCTATTATTAAGTTCACAAGTGATTTCTATGTTGCCAAACCCAATGGTCAATTCTCAGTTCTTGTATTTCAAAAAGAGACTGCACTTGCTGCATCTCTGAATCATTTCTTCATCTGTATCTGAGATATTACTTCTTATTCCATTAATCCCTATCTCTTTTCTCACTTGCTTCCTGCTGAGCACAGATGCTTTAGATCTGGCTCACACTTTTACTCTTACCATAATGGTTTCAACTCATTTTATGTCTACAAATATCTTTGCTACTCTGAATAATACCAGATATAAATCTAACTCCAAAACTCTAATATGAACCCCAAGTGATTCACATATCTAATAGACATTCCAAAAGAGTCTCAACAACTGAATTCTTGATTTCTCCTGTTGAAAGTTGCCAATCCAGAAGTTTTCAAGACTCAGTAAATAGAAATTCTGTTTTCCTTTCACTTGAAACCAAAATATTATCTTTTATTTCACATTCTTTCCTAACAGTCTTTCTTTCCAGGAGCTTAATCCATTTTGTCACTTCCCTATTCAATCCCAACTTTGTCTCTCATTTGAAGTCTCCTAAGTTTTCTTCCTGTATCTGGCCATGGTGCTAGTGGTAAAGAAGCTACCTGCCAATGCAGGAGACATAAAAGACACTGGTTCAATCCCTGGTTCAGGAAGCTCCCCTGGAGAAGGTCATGGTAACCCACTCCAGTATTCTTGCCTAGAGAATCCCATGGACAGAGGAGCCTGGAGGGTTATAGTCCATAGGGTCACAAAAGGTTGGACATGACTGACGCAATTTAGCATAGCATAATACAAGCTGTCTTCTTGTATCCAATCCCTCTTCTCTTCTCAAAACTACAGATAGAGTGATCCTTCTAAAACCATATTCCACTTTTTTCAGCTCATATAAATGTGATTATAGAGTTTATAATCCATTTAGGCAAATCTAATAATTAAAGGCAGGATTAAATTGTGGTTTGTCTCCTTTGTCATTTGGGAATTGGTTTTTTTTTTTTTTTTTCTTTCTTATTGACACAGTGACAAGCACAGAAGATTTGGAAACAAAGTTGTAAAGTTTTGGAAATTTTTGTTTGTTTCTTTGTCCATTTGAACTCTAATATCTGCTCTTTTTTTTCCTCTTTTTTTCCCCCTAGAGATAACTGCTAGGTTCAGAGGAACTTTTACCTTACTTATTAATAATACATAGCTTTGACAGTTAGCTAAGTAGACTCTGAATAACTAATGAAATATTTTGGGTTCCTTTCATCTAAGAGGAAGAAACCAAGCTAGGTAAATCCTCTTTAATTGTCACCTCTTAAAAAAATATTTAATAGCTGCAGATAGTCTCTTGTGAAACAAAACACACTGAGGATATTACTGGGAAAACTATTCCCAGATTATTGAATCTCTAAGCATCACTTGTGAATACTTTCTGTGCGGATAAGCATTGTGCAAATATCTTTTTAAATGCTCCCGTGACATCCTTGTTTCTGAGGCTGTAGATAAGAGGATTGAGCATGGGTGTGACAATAGTATAGAAGGCTGATACTACCTTGTCTTGCTCAGGGGTGTGAAATGACTTGGGCAGCACATAAGTGTAGAAGGCAGCCCCATAGAAAATGCTGACTACAGTCAAGTGGGAAGAACAAGTGGTAAAGGCCTTTTTCCGGCCCTCAGCAGAGCACATGCGGTGGACAGTTAACAAAATGAGGGAGTAAGAGGTTGAGATAATAGAGATGGGGATGAGTAACATGAGCACACAGCAGATGTACATTAAGGTTTCATACAAGGATGTATCAGCACAGGCCAATTTGAGAACAGCAGGGATCTCACAGAAGAAATGATCGATGATGCGGGATCCACAGTAGGGGACATTCATAGTGATAGGGGTGAGCAGAAAGCCATCCAGGGATCCACCAAACCAGGCACCAGCAGCCAGAAGAAGACACACTCTGCGGTTCATCAACACGGGGTACCTAAGAGGGTTGCAGACAGCCACATAGCGATCATAGGCCATGAGGCCCAACAGGAAGAACTCTGATCCAATCATGGTTAAGTACAGAAAGATCTGGATGCCACAGGCCACAAAGGAAATGGTCTTCTGTATGGAAACCATGTCCACCAGGAGCTTTGGGACAGTAGTACAAATGAAAAGGGTGTCCATGATGGACAGTTGGCTGAGCAGAAAGTACATGGGGGTGTGGAGGTGGGAGTCCATGTGAATCAAGAATATCATGACCAGATTTGCAGTTACAGCCACCACAAAAATAGCCAAAATAACTGCAAAGACAATCCCTGTAGCTTTACTGTTTACTAGAAGTCCCAGGAGGATAAAATCAGAGGAAGCAGTTCTATTCTTCATTGACATTTCTGTTGACAGCTCCAGGGAAAAGGGAGCCACAAATGTGATGGAAAAAAAGAAACTCACAACGGAGATAATATCTCAGAGGCTACTGGTTCAGATAAGATTTTCCAAGTTATAAAGCTAGAGAAAAACAAGCAGACCAAGAGACATTATAAATTAGGAACTATAGATCTATTTTTTTTCTTTTTGGAGCACAACCCTTTTTATATTGTGCTGCAATACATAGGTAATGCAAATTGCATAATAAAGCTGGTGTTTGCTATATCTTGATTGGAGTTTTAAATATCACTACCTGCCCTGTTTATTCTGCATTAGTGGCCTTCAGAATCTTGTCCAGCCAATAGTAGGTTAATTAAATAAAATTGATTATTTGGATAGCCAAAGATAGGCAGAATGAATAGCTGATGAAGTGAAGAATGTGAAGGAGAAGACACCTCCTGTGTGTCTACTCTCATCAACACTTTCTGACACTTCAGATAACCAAATGTGTGGGGTTTTCCCCACTTGTGAAGCAACCAGCACATTTCCAGATACTAGATTGGCATATTACAACTTAATTCAGTTCTCACACTATCTGCCTAGATAGAGCCCAATATCCCATAGTTTCAGTCCCCTAAGACTGGCCCCACTTCAGAAATCAATTACTAGTACATGTCATCACCTGTGCTGCTAATCTCCTGGCTGTATATTGGAGTTTCCCATGACTCTTTCCAAGAGTGCAATTAAATTTTCTAAAGTATTTCATAGAACTCAGGAAAACATATTACTTAACTGACTAGTGTATAACTCAGGAACAACAGAAGTGGAAGATATACAGGGGAATATGTAGGAAGATTCCATTATTTGTGCTTGCATGTTAAGTCGATTCAGTAGTGTCTCTTTGTGCCACGATGGACTGAAGCCTGCCAGGCTCCTCTATCCATGGGATTCTCTCTGCAAGAATACTGGAGTGAGTTGCCATGCCCTCCTCCAGGGGATCCTCCCGACGCAGGGATTGAACCTGTGTCTGCAGCATTGCAGGTGAAATCTTTACCGCTGAGCCACTGTGGAAGCCCGCCTCCAGTAGTCACTGGTGATTAATAAAATCTCTACGCTTTTTCTCCCCTTGGAGATGTAAGAGGTAGAGATTTAGAAGTTCCAGACCATTGAAGGTATGGTTAGTTTCCTGGTAACCAGCTCCCATCCTTAGGGCTTTCCATAAGTAACCTCATTAACATAAATTCAGGTGCTGCTAGAAGGGATTCCTTATGAATAAGATACCTGAGAAAGCCTCATTTCATTTAGGAAATTCTGAGGAATTTAAGATCTCTGCCAAGGAATTCAGACAAAGACCAAATATATTTCTTATTACACACCACAATATCACAAAATGTTAGAAAAACTAGTTTGGGCATCATGAGTAAAATGTTAAAGCTGTTTTTTAAGTTTTTTCAGTAGCTTTGCCATCATCTACTTGTTCTTTCTTGTATGTTTTTATTCTGATCTCAGTAGAGCACCGTAATTTTGAGAAATCTACATCAGACCAGGTAACTGTATCCTCAAAACTCTGTTGTGGAGCTTCACATGCCACTTTAAGGCCCATTGTGTTGTGACAGTTTCACCCTCTGAAGTCATTTTCTTCTGCCTCCGATGCACTTGCTCTGGTGCTACAGCTCCTATGACCGCCTTGCTGATCCTTTGTCCTCACTTCGTGGGAGTTTCCCAGCCCAAGTCCTTTGCTTCTGCCCTAACCCAGGCTTGTTTCTCGCCCTCATAACTGTATGTGGTCATCTCCTCAGGTCTTTCCTCAAAATCCACTTCTCAGAAGGATCTATTCTGTAAGACTTGATGACTTTTTATTTTTCATTGTCCTTAACAAAATCTGTCGTACATAATCATTTTATTTTGGGTTTCTGTCCTGCCCACTAGACAGTAAGATCAGTATGAGCATGGATATTTGCTTATTTTGCTTGCTTGCACTTTCAAAATATAAAATAATGTCTAGCATCTGGTAATTTTGTTGAATATTTAAATGAATGATTATTTGGCATATGCACTCCTTAAAATGCAATTTTGGTCTATTAATATGATTCATTTTTAGTAGAATTTCTTTAAAATTCACCCCAGTATGTTCTACAAAATATGCCAAAATGAAATTATAGTCCAGGTCTTTCTGTTTATCTTCAATCTAAAATAACATCATAAAATAGGATTCACTCATACTTTCTAATTAAAAAAAACTTAATAATAAGAAACAGAACTACATTATGATCCAAGATCAACACAAATATTACATTTTAATGAAGTTTCATGTATACAAATTTGAAACAATCACTGTGAGTTAAAAGCATCATTCTTTTAGAAAACGAGACTCACATCTTTATCTTTCTTTTGAATCTGATTTTTTGTGACAGCTGTTCATTCATTATGTATCAATTATTAAGTAAAAGATAAATTTAACTTCAGATGTTATTATTCATACAGTGATTGTTTTATGAAAGTTAATATAGTTTGAAATCACCTTATGTTCCACAGGTAAAAGCACAGAAAATCATTATGTGTTATTCTTAGGAACAAGTTTCCATCTAGTATCAGAAAAATTGTGCAGTAAATGCTACTGTTAATTTGGTATCTTATTAAAATAGTAAGTCTGTAATAGATTAACTTGTGCACATGCATGCTAAGTCACTTCAGTTGTGTCTGACTCTTTGTGACCTTATGAACTATAGCCCACCAGGCTCTTCTGTCCTTGAGATTCTCCAGGCAAGAATACTAGAGGGTGTTGCCATGCCCTCCTCCAGGGGATCATCCCAACCCAGGGATCGAACCTGTGTCTCCTATGTCTCCTGCATTGGCCAGTGAGTTCTTTACCATTAGTGCCACCTGGGAAGCCCAATAGATTAATTTAGTGTTAAACAAAACCTATCTTGCAAGGCAGAATAATGTTCCCACCCCAATTCAAAGAACCCTCCATCCTAATCCCCAGCCTATAAATATCTTCCCTACTTGGCAAAAGAGACTTTGCAATGTGATTCAGTTACAGATGATGAGATGAGATTACTCTGGAATGTCCCATTATACCCAATCTATATTCAAGGGCCATTATAAGAGGGAGACAGGAAAGAGGAGGCAGGGATAAGAAGATGAGATGTGACATTATGAACAAAGGTCCAAGTAATACAAATGCTGGTTTTGAAAATGAAGGGGACTATGAGGCAAGGAATTGGGTGGTCTCTAGAATCTGAAAATGGAATCTTCTCAAACACTTTAGGAAAGAAGTATAGCCCTCCTGACATCTTAATTTTAGCCCAGCATGACCAGTTTTGGAGTTGCAGTCTTCAGGACTAAAGATAATAAGATAATAAATTTGTGTTATTTTAAGGCACTGAATTTGCTCTATTTGAATAGTAACCACAGGAAATTAATATATCATAAATAATTTTACCAGATTTTAAACATAAGTATAACATGAGGGAGTCATATTGCTAATAATAAAATATCCAGCATCCATGCAGTACTTACTCTAGGCCAGGCATCTTTTTGCATTCTCTAGTGTTTGATGTAGTTCCTCTTCACAGCACCTCTATGGGGCAAATTACTGTAATTATTACCATCTTATGGTTGGAGAAAGTGAGGCATAAAGAATAAGTAGCGGAGCTGGGTCCTGGCTCAAATCTAAAGCTTTGTTTTCCATACACTCCACAGCTACACTCAACTGGCCCCTAAATCCATAGTATCCTTTGAATCATCAGTAACTTCAACCAGCTAAAAAAAAGTCAGAATAATACCATCTGCAAGGCCATAATCACAATCAAGGAAAACTTGAATTTCTGGTCAAAACTTGTCAACAAATTACAAAGTAACATATGAAGTTAAATATTTCTAGATATTCAAAATTCTCTCTAATTCCTGGGCAATCTCTAGTCATCACATACCTGTGGCTTTCTAATGATGTCCAGGGGGGAAAAAAGTCCTCACCAGAGGGATGCTGAGAAAGATCCTGCAAACATCAGATTCACAAATCACAAATCTCACTGCTGAGCATACACAGCCAAGGACAGCTTATTATCTCCAAACAGACCTAGTAATGTCCCATCCAAAATCCTGCTGTCAGGCTGTGATCAGTATAACCACCATTACAAATACAGCTCAGTAAAGATTGTCCCAAATTTCCTTTGGAATACAGAATTGAATTAAATCTTCTGCTAATGTGTATCAGAGGAAAGTAGCAGAGTTCACTTAAGGATAAAAAACCCCTGAGGACAAGACTATTACATGAAGTTGAGTAAAGAATAAACAACAGAGCCATTTCAAAATATTGCATAGAGTTATGAACCCACTTTGGAGTAGGAAATTGCAACCCACTCCAATATTTTTGCCTGGAGAATCCCATGGACAGAGAAGCTTGGTGGCCTACAATCTGTAGAGTTGCAAAGAGGTGGACACGACTGAGCGACTGAGAACAAACACATGCGCGTGAATCCATTTTAAATCCTTGTGAAATAAACTGAAATGTCGTCAGAACTATCCTGTCAGTGATATACAAATCTAAAACCACAAATTTGCAAGTATTTTAAAATTATAGTTATCTTCTTCTACTATATTTTCCTAAACACAGGTGCTCCCAAATGGGGAGCAGACATAACATTTTAAATTACATTTTTCAAGACTCCGTCAAATGTGAACTCTGCAATTAGACTTCTATATTTTATGGTTACGTGCAATTTTTGTTGAAACACAGTACATCATTATTTTACAGCAAAGCCTCCCTCCAGGCACTGGTACTTTGAAAGTTCACTGATTTCTGAATCTAGGATAAGCGGTTACATCAGACCAGATGTTTCCAAAACAAGTATTCCCTGCTGGAGCTGGATCAGATTTATTATTAAAGAATGTCATTTGAAAACTAAATGTGTTCCCAAACTTCTTTTCCAGCCAGGTTGTCCCCTCTGTATTTTCCTGGGTGATTTTAGAAGAACAAATCCCACTACTTTCTCTCCTGAATATGTATGATGAGTCACTGAATCTTTTATGCCATATTCCTTTAACTCCGAGGCTATGAGATGTGATGAAATGTGAAGCTGTTAATCTGATTGTACTCAGCTGTGCACTGCATGCTCAAAGTGAAAAAGTTGGAGCATAAGATTAACCTGCTCTAACTCTTCTTGTTTGTAGAGGCTGAAAGAAGCTTCCTCAATAAGACTGATGTTGGAGGGCACTGGTTGCATTCTCCTCGGTTGCACAGGACTCGGGCTATAGAAATGGGGTTGGAACTGCCAGTCTTACTCAAATTGAACCTCTATTTGAAAGTTAGATTGTATCAACACTGAGTATCCAGAGAGTACTGTCATATATTGCTGGTGAGAATGGAAGTAGGCATTATTTTTGTTAGAGCAGCAAACCAATATCTGGACTTTAAAAATAACATATATTTTCTACTCCTAGCAAATTTTATATAGAAATTAAGAAATAAGTGAGCAATTTTATATAACTATTCATCTTGGTATTTTTTGCATTACTAAGAAAACAGAGGCAGCTTAAGCATCTGCTATTGGACACTTACAAAATTATTTAGATTTTGGAATTAGTAACAAGATTCCAAGCATCCTTTAGGATATGAGGTAGACTGAAAATCATTATGGTATGACAGTTTCACTGCATTCTTAAGTGAAAAATCCAGCAGTTAGAAACCCCCTATATTCTTTATATATAATATAAATATCTTATCATAATACATATAAAATTTTTGTATGTGTCTAAGAACAGATGCTATTGTGTATATATTTTTCCTTCTTGATAAAAAATGTTTTACACATATAATTTATAATACATATGTGATAAGGGTACATGTATCACTAGTATACCTGTGGTAAAGAGCTATACACAAAAACGTATATACATATATTTTAATGTACATATGGTGGTGCAGACGGTAAAGTGTCTGTCTGCAATGCTGGAGACCCCAGGTTTGATCCCTGGGTCAGGAAGGTCCCCTGGAGAAGGAAATGGCAACCCACTCCAGTACTCTTGCCTGGAAAATCCCAAGGACAGAGGAGTCTGGTAGGCTACAGTCCATGGGGTCGCAAAGAGTCAGACACGACTGAGCGACTTTACTTACTTTAAGTATGTGTATGTATATATGTACACACACACACACACACACACACACACACACACAGTTATGAAGTAAAATTTCACTGATGGTCGAGTCTCAAGAACATCAGTTTATCTTCACTATATTTTCTGTTTTCCTACATCATAGATTATGTGTGTAAAAATAATTTAACTTCAAGTTAAAGAATAAGCCTCCTATTCACAACTTGGGCAATAAATACCTATGATTTTCCATTTCTCAGTCTTTCAGTATCGGTAGGTTCACTAAGATGTATCAAATTTACACCAGAATCCTGCTTAAATTGGATCCTGCATTCTAAAACAGAATTCATCTGCTTCCTTCTGACTCTTAAGCTTCCATACTGCAAGATGTCACCTGAAGTATGTGCTTCTGGCCTTAAAATGTGCACTTTAGTCTTTGCATGTTAAATTTGAAGGGACTCACTAACATACATACATCAAAATAATCAGAAAATGTGAACTTGTAAACATGTAACTTATTATTAGAAAAGTAAAATAACATTTTATCAAAGAGAATAAATATATACAAAATAATTCCCATAAGTGATAGATTTATGCATTGGTATAAACAACTCTGGTTTGATAGTTAAATTTCCCAGTTTTCTATAATCACTTCAAACCCTGTCAGTTTACTTTTTTTCCTGATCATTATGTAAAACCTGTACCTAATTGCCTTGGGTGAAAATCCAAGACCTGCCATTTATTAGCCATAGTGGGAAAGTCCCTCTTCAAATTTGTAACTGGCCAAAAGTACATCAGAGCAGCCCCTGCCCTCAGGGTTATTGGGAGGATGTTGTGTAAGGCTCTCATAACAGTACCTGGCACCTAATAATATTATGGAAATGTTTAGACTCTCCCTTCATTCAAATTAAAGAACCTTTTAATTTGGCAATTGTGGAAACAACAGGCTCCAGAATGAGAAGATATTAACTTCTGAATTTGAAAATGGCCAGTATGTATAACCTTTAATCCTTTTAGCCTAATTTTCACTGTATTTAAAGCAAACATGATAGTAAACATAATTATATAATTTTTGGATTATAAGTATAAATTTATAAAAACATTTATTTTCAATTAAAATAGCACTGGACAAGTTCTCTGTCTTAAGACTGAGACCATTGAAGACATGCACTGCATATGTTGCTATCTTGTTGTTAAATATACTCAAATATAAAGATTGTTTTAATCTTTCAGATTACAAAGGACCATTATTTACAGGGAGTCTTGACTTCCTTCAACTCTATATTCATTTTTGTCTCATAGAAATTTTCTCACAATATTTCCAGGGATGCAAGGAAACAGCTCTCTGTTGCAGCTTTATCAATTCTATTAGTTGAACTGATGTTAGTAGATGAAGTCCAAAGACATGGACTTAACTATGTTCTAACCTGTTTCCTCATTTTATCTTCCTAAGGTTATTGACTACTGATTAAAACCATTGCCCAATGTAGGTAAATGCTATGGAAATTCAGGGAAAGGATAATTCTTGATAATGCCAGCTCATATATACAATCATAAGCCTTGTTCTAACATGTAAGTTTTCAGTCAATATGGAAAAAATGCAAGTTTCTATCTCTATATCTGAGTAAATGCCTACCTATGATACCTACCTCTTATTGGCTCCAAAGGGGGACAGATATCTATGACAAATCTAGCAAAAACAAATGATGTTTCTTTGCAGGAGCCACAGTTCTAAAATGCTTCAGTAGAAATGATATCTGAACTGGTGAATTTGGAAAGAATTTAAGTATATTTCTTTTGCTTCCACTCTTATCCTGGGCAGGCAATTCTGTGCAAACATGCAGAAGGTACCTATTCATTTTGATTTTCAGTTTTCACTGTAACTCTTCAAACCTGATTTTCCAGGAAAAAGAAAAAAGAATTGCATAAACATTAAAATATGTATTTTCAAGTGTGAATTCTTCTAAAATGAAATGACATTTTTTCATTCAAATTAACTGTATTTTGCATTAGGAAGATTTCTTGATACTTGGGATGTATCAGGGAGCAAGTCAAGATCCTTGTCCTTAGTCATGTAATGACTAAAATCTAATATAGCTGAATAAATGTAAAATTCTAGTAACATTAATAAAGCAAAGTGGGATAATCAAATTTATGCTACATATACTGATTCAACACAAATATATTTTTATCTAAGTATGCAAATCAAGATGATACAGTAGAACAGAAACTCTAAGTATTTTCCTAAATTTTAATTCTCTTGGATTTTTGAAAGAAGCACTCACTGAGTCTTTGGTAAATATTTGGCAAGATCATTATAGTCATGCTGGTTTAATTAGACATCAGTTCAGTTCAGTCGCTCAGTCGTGTCCGACTCTGCAACCCCATGAACTGCAGCACTCCATGGTTCCCTGTCCATCACCAACTCCCAGAGCTTGCTCAGAGTCAGTGATGCCATACAACTGTCTCATCTTCTGTTAATCAGATCTATTCTCAGCATAATCCCAACTTAAAAAAAAAAAAAAGAAAACAAACAAAAAAATAGAAAAAAGTAGAAATACTTCTGGTTTGGGATAATTATATATGTCAACCTGTTCTTTGAGTTAAACTTTCAATGCCATGAAATTTTCCATTGTTACAATTACCCTGTCTCATTTAAATCTTCTTGACTGAGTATCTGAAGTTTTAAATGTTTGGTTTCACTTGGTTAATAGAACTGTTAGCAGGACTCCACTTCATTCGAAGTGAACAGTAGTTTAAGTTGTCAGGGATGTACTGTCATTTTTTTTTTTTTTTTGGCAACAAAGTTCTGAACTCTTTTCTCCACACCAAATCCTTCGCTAAATATTTTCAGTATTGACAAACATCCTTTTATGTCTGAATGTTTCTTGGTATTCAGTAAAAGATTTAATGGGCTATTTAACAAGTAGACTTTATATCATCCATTATTATAATTTTCATATTATATAGATATATATTTTAATTTATTGTGTAAATGAAATAAGTATGTGGAAGAAATGGTTCAGCTAACGTTATGCCCATATCCCTCACCTGTAGAAAGACCCCAAATAGGGTCTGACTGCCTCTCAGCATGGAACATCAGGTCCTTGGTAGACAAGCCTACATGGCACACACAACAGAAGCTGAACATAGATTTATCTGCGTGCTACTCCCGGAGGGATATGTTTTCCCCAGGTCATTATCAGGATTAACAAGCGTCCAGGTTTGTACTGTGCCACATGCTTCCCTGCTTTTGGAAATTGTCTATCAAAGAATAGCAAGTTTTAGCACAAAATCACAAGACCAGAAGTCATAAAATATGGTTATAAATTTCTCTATCTCCCATGAGGCTAATTCCTTCTCAAAATACTTGGCAGAACTTTGTGAAGATCAAAGTCAAATAATGTCATTAAATGTGTTTTGAAAAATGGAAACAGTTTTCCGTTCATGTTTACCCCATGTTTAAGAACAGTATCTGACATCTTGCAAGTAGGCAACTGGTTTTTTAAATTAATTTAAAATTATTACAATTTGCCACTTTCAATCTCAAGCTGATACATTATATTTTTAAATTTAATTTTATTTTATATTAGAGTATATTTGATTTACAATGCTGTGTTAGTTTCAGGTATACAGCAGTTATACACATATCCATTCTTTTTCAGATTATTTTCCCTTATAGGTTATGATAGAATATTGAGTAGAGTTCCCTGTGATATACAGTAGGTCCTGGTTGATTATCTATTTTATATATAGTAGTGTGCATATGGGGCTTTCCTGCTGGCTCAGCAGTAAAGAATCCACCTGCAATGCAGGAGCCACAAGAGACACTGGTTCGATTCCTGCATTGCGAACATCCCCTGGAGAAGGACATGGCAACCCACTCCAGTTTACTTGCCTGGAGAATCCCACGGGCAGAGGAGCCTGGCAGCTACAGTCCATAGGGTCAAAAAGAGCTGGACATGATTGAAGTGACTTAGCATTCACACGTGTGCATATGGGGGCTTCCTTGGTGACTCAGTGGTAAGGGCCTGCCTGCTGATGAGGGTCCTTGGGTTGGAAAGATCCCCTGGAGAGGGAAATGGCAACCCACTCCAATATTCTTGCCTGGGAAATCCCATGGAGAGAGAAGCCTGGCTATAGCCCATGGAGTCACATAGAGTCGGACATGACTGACAATATTTGTGTATATGTTAACCCAAAACTCCTAGCCTATGCCTCCTCCCCCTTATCAACTTTAGTAATCATAAGTTTGTTTTTGAAATCTGTGAGTCTGGAAAGAAAAAGGATAATCAATATTTGACTTATTATATCTAAAATGTAGAATGCTAAGCTAGCAATCTAATCAGCTCAGAAAATAAGTTAAATCATGCTAAAAGAACACTCAATAGTTTGAAGTTAGAGTAACCAGGTATAACTCAACACTACAGGTAGATCTAAAACTGAAACTTGGCTAAAAATCTGCATAAAAATCTAGCAGTTCCAAGATCCTCAGACTTATTTCATGAAGTTGAAAATTTACCCCTCCCTTACATGACATAACATTAACACTTCATTTATGTAGATGTTGAATAAAAGGATCTCTGTTTTGGAAAGGAAAAATACTGATGCATGGGTATGTAAGTTGAAAGTCCATACACAGTTTTGCGAAGTCCCAGTTTGCTTTTCCTACTTTAGTTCTGAAAATGCTGGTAGCTCCCAGAAAGATTCCTTTCAGAAGAGGCAGATAATTTCGAAGAAAATATCTAGAAATACTGACATTTGGCACCCCAGATCAATGTAGAGTGAGATCATAGTTCAGTGAACTCTACCAATAATAATTGACCCAGAGACTTTCCCAGCAAGTGTCAGGGATCACTAGTCTTTGGAGAAAAGCATTTAAAACAAATAGCAGAATTCAAAACAAACAATAATACTTTTTAAAAGATGACAGACTACACAGTGAGCAAAAAACTAAAAATAAATCAAAATTGAACTACAATTTATCTGCTCAAAGAGGTAAGAATAGTTGTTAAGCTAATATAAGTTATTAAAAAAAAAAAAAGAATTAGAGGTTCCAGTGAGTCAGTATCATGGAGTTGTAATACATTCCTCCTCTTATCCTCCCTTTTAAGAAATGATTTGGATATCCATTCACAAAGAAAAGAACGTCTGCGGATGTTGCAAGTTATAGCACCATACACCAAGGTGTCTGGGAAGATTCTTATCTACCTGTGAAACTGATAACAGACAGAGTTCAGTATGTACTGAGAAGACTAAAGAGTAAGGAAATCTGCCCAGACCCTTCACTGTGTGGTCAGGATAAAATCTGAAAAGTGTGCAGTTGGGCATATTTCATATTTCCACACATAAGGGAGAATCTGAAAAAAGTTTAACCATCCAAATGGTGGATTCCAGTATAACACTGGGATTATATATATATATATGTATATGTGTGTGTGTGTGCATGAAGGAGTCCTTGGGCCTAGAAAAGAAGATAAAGACTTCAAAGGCTTTGGGCCTGGAAAAAGAAGATAATGATCTCAAGGGCCCTTGCTAAATCATCTGACTTCGGGGATGACAAAACTGAACTTTAAGTCCCACCTTGAGACTCTGGGCAGATTGCTTCAGCCCAGCACCCTCCACCCCCGGCCCGGGACCCCTCATTCCTGTTCATCCCTTTGACTAAATCTTCCCTTATTGCTTTCGTAAAACCCCCCTTAAATATGATGCCTTCCTGAGCCCCTATGTGCTCAACCTGGTCTCTAGACTGACTGTTGCCCCACCTTGCCTAAATAAAGGTAACCTGTCTCCATTGAGGTCGTCTTCCTTTTTTCCTTGCCTTGTCTCGAACTATACCTTACAGTGCATGTGTGTGTTTATAATATATTTACATTTATATGTAAAATATATATACATATATATACACACAACTTTGGTTGAGTGGAAGCAGTGATCATAAGAGTAACTTTTGGAGAGTCTCCACTAGGGGAAAAAGAATGCACTAAAGGGATTGTGCTCAGCAGGAAGTTCACCCAGATGCCTGTGGGAATATAACATCAAGAGGATAGACTATGAAGTCCATCAGTTCAGTTCAGTTCAGTTGTTCAGTCGTGTCCGACTCTTTGCGACCCCATGAATCTCAGCACGCCAGGCCTCCCTGTCCATCACCAACTCCCGGAGTTTACTCAAACTCATGTCCATCGAGTTGGTGATGCCATCCAGCCATCTCATCCTCTGTCGTCCCCTTCTCCTCCCACCTTCAATCTTCTCCAGAATCAGGGTCTTTTCCAATGAGTCAACTCTTCGCATGAGGTGGCCAAAGTATCGGAGTCTCAGCTTCAACATCAGTCCTTCCAGTGAACACCCAGAACCGATTTTCTTTAGGTTGGACTGGTTGGATCTCCTTGCAGTCCAAGGGACTCTCAAGAGTCTTCTCCAACACCACAGTTCAACAGCATCTATTCTTCAGCTCTCAGCTTTCTTCACAGACCAACTCTCACATCCATACATACCACTGGAAAAACCATAGCCTTGACTAGACGGACCTTTGTTGGGAAAGTAATGTCTCTGCTTTTTAATATGCTCTCTAGGCTGGACATAACTTTCCTTCCAAGGAGTAACCGTCTTTTAATTTCATGGCTGCAATCACCATCTGCACTGATTTGGGAGCCCCCAAAAATAAATTCTGACACTGTTTGCACTGTTTCCCCATCTAATTGCCATGAGGTGATGGTACCAGATGCCATGATCTTAGTTTTCTGAATAGCTTTAAGCCAACTTTTTCACTCTCCTCTTTCACTTTCATCAAGAGGCTTTTTAGTTCCTCTTCACTTTCTGCCATAAGGGTGGTGTCTTCTGCATATCTGAGGTTATTGATATTTCTCCCGACATTCTTGATTCCAGCTTGTGCTTCTTCCAGCCCAGCATTTCTCATGATGTACTCTGCATAGAAGTTAAATAAGCAGGGTGACAATATACAGCCTTGACATACTCCTTTCCCTATTTGGAACCAGTCTGTTGTTCCATGTCCAGTTCTAACTGTTGCTTCCTGACCTGCATATAGGTTTCTCAAGAGGCAGGTCAGGTCGTCTAGTATTCCCATCTCTTTCAGAATTTTCCACAGTTTATTGTGATCCACACAGTGAAAGGCTTTGGCATAGTCAATAAAGCAGAAATAGATGTTTCTCTGGAACTCTCTTGCTTTTTTTGATGATCCAGCAGATGTTGGCAATTTGATCTCTGGTTCCTCTGCCTTTTCTAAAACCAGCTTGAACATCTGGAAGTTCACAATTCACGTATTGCTGAAGCCTGGCTTGGAGAATTTTGAGCATTCCTTTAGTAGCGTGTGAGATGAGTGCAATTGAGCGGTAGTTTGAGCATTCTTTGGCATTTCCTTTCTTTGGGATTGGAATGAAAATTGACCTTTTCTAGTCCTGTGGCCACTGCTGAGTTTTCCAAATTTGCTGGCATATTTCATGCAGCACTTTCATAGTATCATTTTTTAGGATTTGAAATAGCTCAACTGGAATTCCATCCCCTCCACTAGCTTTGTTCATAGTGATGCTTTCTAAGCCCACTTGACTTCACATTACAGGATGTCTGGCTCTAGGTGAGTCATCACACCATCGTGGTTATCTGGGTCATGATCTTTTTTGTACAGTTCTTCTGTGTATTCTTGCCACCTCTTCTTAATATCATCTGCTTCTGTTAGGTCCATACCATTTCTGTCCTTTATCGAGCCCACCTTTGCATGAAATGTTCCCTTGGTATCTCTAATTTTCTTGAAGAGATCTCTAGTCTTTCTCATTCTGTTGTTTTCCTCTATGTCTTTGCATTGATTGCTGAGGAAGGCTTTCTTAACTCTCCTTGCTATTCTTTGGAACTCTGCATTCAAATGGGAATATCTTTCCTTTTCTCCTTTGCTTTTCACTTCTCTTCTTTTCACAGCTATTTGTAAGGCCTATAGGTACCCTCAATGCCCTGACTGCTAAATCTAAACTTCCCTTCAATTTGTAGCTTGAGGTGCACACTTCCAGGAGGTAAGAGAGAACTCTGGCAGACAGGGAACATACTCAGGCAACAGACGACAATCTGTGGCCCAGATGTGCTCAGTCACTCAGTTGTAGCTGACTTTTTTCAACCCCATGGAATGTAGCCCACCAGGCTCCTCTGTCCATGGAGTTTTCCAGGCAAGAATACTGGAGTGGGTTGCCATTTCCTTATCCAGGGAATCTTTCCAACCCAGGGACTGAACCCGAGTCTCCTGTGTCTCCTGCATTACAGGCAGATTCTTTATCACTATGGCACCTGGGAAGCCAAGGAGAGATGTAAATCATCCTCCCTTTTGCTGTCCACCAACTCATGTCACAATACAACCCACAGATGGAAAGGGGGCTAGCTGGCCAAGTCAGAACAGAGCAAGCAGCTCTAATGTCAACAGAAATTTAGCTTTACCTGTTACATCAAGGGGGACCCAAGGCTCCACTGGGGTAATGAGAATGGATCAAGTGGGATCTATAGCCAGGCAGGCACTCGGGCCCCATCTTTTGGTATGTAGGCTTTCTCGTCCAACTTATTCACAAAGAACTGAGTCTGGTCTGGGTTGCTCCTCGGCATCACCTAGGAGGGCGCTCAGAACATCCAGTCTTCCAGTGCCCCCTTCCTGACAAAAGCACATTGGTTTGGGTCTAGGTGGCTTCTCGGCGGTCTGTCCAGTTTTCTTGGTCCTCCAAGGTCCCCTCGAGGTGGTGGGTGAATCAGAACAGCCAAGAGCTGCATTTTCTTTATTACCTCTTATCTTTATTGACTTCCTCCATCAAGTTTCAGTAGTTACAGACCTTAAAGGCCTCCTCTACCAAGGTTGATGATGGGGTTTGGGGCCCAGCCTCAAGCTTTTGTAATTTTCTCTGGATGTCAGGAGTAGCCTGGGTCATAAAATTCATCGAATATAGTGTCCTCCACTCTGCAGACTCAGGGTCTGTACTGGTGTAATTCCTTAATGCCTCTATCACCTGGCTCAGGAAGAATGCTGAGTTCTCATTTTTTCCTTGTGTAATCTCTCCTACTTTAACATAGTACAGTGTTCTTTAAAAAGTCATACATTCACTAAGTCTGTAAGTCAGGCATTGCAGCCCAAAGTATTAATACAGGAAAGTAAAACATATCCATGTGAAGAGCTATTAATATATTCAAATGTCTGCAGCAGGTTTACTTGCAGCAGTCAAAAACTGGGAACTCAAATATGGATAAACAAATGAATGGACAAATAGTGGTATATCCACAGAACATATTTCTTATCAATATAAGAAAAAACTAACTACTCACTGATAAGTATGTCACATAAGGGCACCTGAGAGGAAGAGCATAAACACTTTATGACTTTAATCATATACAATTTTAGACAATTAAAATTAATCTAAAGAAAAACAAATCAATGGTTGACTAGAGGTCAGAGTGACATCAATGAAAGAAACAAGGTAAATATGAAGGTAGATAGGTTTTCTATGGATGTGACGGTGGTTTCATGGATTTATATGAATGTCAAAACTTATCAAAATATGTATTTTAAGTATGTGCATTTTGTTGCATGTATTTTTATGTTATTAAAACTTAATATATTCAAAATAAAATCTGCATTTCTTACTATTTTTAAAAAATCTCCTCTATTGACTTCACCACTTTCTTCCTCATGACTTGGGAGGGGCACCTTGCCTCAGTGGTCAAAAATATAAGTGAGCTATGAGGACTGTTCCCAACATGACTCAACAGGAATATTGTCACAAAGTCTGTTATTCACTGAAAAGATATCCCTTCTCTCTATCTTCATTTTTCTGTCTGCACAGAAATGGCCTTTAGGAGGATAGTCCAGAGAGGCTACAGAAACCACAAAATTTTCAGATTATTTTCTCTCATAATGCCCTTTGCTAATACAAGATGCACAATGTAGGAGGCCTGAGAATTTCTCTACATGGTCATTCTTCACAGCTGCAATGATTGGAATGCTGTGAAGGCCCCTTTAAGTGGGCACATCCAACCAGCTTGTAATCGTGTCCTCCTCCCACTATTAATCCAGTGTTTTCTGTAACAATTACCATTTCCCCTATAATCTTACAACTAGTGATGCTACCTATAGAATTCTGCACATGAGGGCACATGGCTCTGCTGCAGGACCTGGGAGAATATGTTCCTCATCATTGCTGAGAGCAAGGTGATAGCCCCTGTGAACAAGACAACTTCATGTTACTCTCAGAAGCATTGAAGGTTGTCACAATGACTACTTCTTCCTTAGGTTGATCTCTGAACCCAGAAAACATGACATTCAGGTCACACATTGGAACCCAGAAAATTCTGTAGTCTTTCTTTGGAAGCCTTGGGCAACAAGCAGAGTCCTGTGGGCCAAAAATGGGTCATGTCAGACCCAGAGAGAAACCACGAATTGATCTGTGGTCCAATGTGCCACCTTCTGGAAAAGAAAAGAGAGGTTTCCAGTAGCTAGTCTGGTGAGTTTTATAACCAGAGAAGAAACTATTTTTAAGGATTCTACCACAAGAGAAACCCAGAAATGTACAACAGAATACCAGTGACAAAGAAAACCCCAACTAATAACAAAATCATTAAACAGAACACATCAGCTGAAAATAAATAGCAAAGATGTAAGTAGGTGTCTACTGATTCATATATAAAAGCAGCAATGCAAAACTCTAAGGAATATCAAAATAAAAAAACATGCTACTGTAAATATTACTGCATTGTACATTGGGGTACATGTATCTCTTTCAATTCTGGTTTCCTGGGGTTTATGCCCAACAGTGGAATTGCTGGGTCATATGGCAGTTTTATTCCCAGTTTTTAAAGAAATCTCTGCACTGTTCTCTATAGTGGGTGTACCAGTTTGCATTCCCACCAACTGTGTAAGAGGAAGCAACCTAGATGTCCATTGACAAATGAATGGATGAGGACGCTGTGGTACACAATGGATTACAACCCAGCTATAAAAAGGAATACATTTGAGTCAGTTCTAATGAGGTGAATAAACCAGAGGCCTATTTTACAGAATGAAGTAAGTCAGAAAGAGAAAGACAAATACAGTATATTGATGAATATATATGGAATTTAGAAAGACAGTAATGATGATCCTACCTGCAGGGCAGCAAAGGAGACATAGATGGATTCAGTGGGAGAAGGTAAGGGTAAGACAATTTGAGAGAATATGGTGTATTACCATATGTAAAATAGATGACCAAAGCAAGCTTGATGCGTGAAGCAAGGCACCCATAGCCAGTGAGTGCTCTGGGACAACCCAGAAGGATAGGGTGGGGAGGGAGGTATGAGGGGGTTTCAGGGTGGACACATATATACCTTTGGCTGATTCATGCTGATGTATGGCAAAAACCACCACAATATTGTAAAGTATCCTCCAATTAAAACAAGTTGATTAAAAAAAATAAAATACTGAAAGAAAACAAGAATTTAAAAAAACAGAATATGCAAAGTGAAAATTAGAATTCTTCTTCTTTTTTTTTTTTTTGTACTTAGGTTGTTTTTTTTACCCAAGTCTGAAATAGATCTTTGAAAAGGCAAAGGGAAAGCATGGTTTAACATAAATGGTTTTTGCTTCCTGTGGTTTTCTCAGGAATGACAAATGTGATAAAGTGATGCTAAACCACATTGGCTTTTATCTTTGTTGATGCTGTAAATAGTACTAGTCACAATAAATAGATCTTATTTTGTTGTGTAAAATATAATTTGGATGCTAAATAAACAATTTTCACATTGCTGACCAAAAAGAAAAAAAGAAAACACAAAGGGAAAGACAGCAACTCTGTAATAACTGAACTAAAAAGAACAGAATCTGAGATCTACTGATAAAGCATTGAAAATTGTTCTTTTGAAGACTTTCAATGAGTTACAAGGAAACTCAGAAGACAATTTAATTAAATTACAAAATAATGCATTTTCTGGATAAAATTTTTACCAAAAAGGGAAAACTCATGGAAAAAAAGAGCAGAAATTCTGAAAAAATAAACAGTTCAATGAATGAAATGAAACACGCAATAGGGAGCATCTACAGTAATGTACAGAAAATGAATAGTAGAATAGTGAGTTAGATGACAGAAAATGAAATTATCAAGGTGGAGACAAACAAATAAATAAAAATGAATAGAAAGGAATTAATAATGCTTATGTGTTATATAGGAATCTCTCAAAAAGTAAATATGAGAGTAAATACTATTCCATAAGAAGGGAAGGAGAAAGAACCAGAAAATTTATTTAAAGAAATAATAAATAATACATAAATAAAGTTGAGGGCTTGCTGGATAGCTCAGAGGTGAGGAATCCATCTGCCAAGGCAGAAGACACAGGTTTGATCCTTGATCCAGGAAGATTCCACATGCTGCAGAGCAGTTAAATCTGTGCACCACAACTACTGATCCCAGGCTCTAGAGCCCAGAATCTGCAACTACTGAGCCCATGTACCTCAGCTACTAACACCTGCACATCCTAGGGTCTGTGCTCTGCAACTAAAGTCACCACATTGAGAAGCCCGCACACCACAGTTAGAGAGTAGCCCCATTCTCTGCAACTAGAGAAAAGTCCATGCAGCAATGAAGACCCAGCACAGCAATAAATAAGTAAATAAATACAAGTATAAAAAGAAGAAATAGGCTCTCAAGAGTCTTTTCCAATGCCACAGTTTGAAAGCATGCAAACTGATGATGATATCAGTCTGTGACCTGGGATTAGTAGCAGGAGCTCCCAAGGCTGTAATTTGAAGTCTCACTCATGGGATGGATACACAGCCCAGGACCCTTTTTCCAACTGGGACTCCAGACTGCTGTTACTCAGGACTTCCCAGCACTGTTCAAGACTGGATATAGATTTCAGTCCAACTTGGTGACGTATACTCTATTACTTCTATTTCTTTTTAAAAATAACTGTATATTTAAATTAAGTCAAATAATCCTCTATTAAATATTGAAATTGCTTTTTGTGTGTAACAAGTGGTTTCTTTTGTTAGTGAATCCTTAGAGCCTAAAACAAAAGTAAAACTTTTGGCAAAACAAACATTCCACTCTCTCTTGGCCTTTGTGATTTCTGCTAAGAAATTCACTAGAACCACCAGGCAAAAAATTTTGAAATGAAGTCTTGGAGCTGAAATGAAAAGACACTAATCTGCAACAAAATACTATGCAAAATTAGTGTAAACACCAACATTTTCCAACGGGACAAAAAATTGAAGAGGAGGAAACATTTTTAAACCCATTTCATGAGACTAGCACTACCCTGAAACAAAAGCCAGATAAAGACTCTACAAGAAATCTCTAGACCAATACCCCTGAATAATATACATGCAAATAATTAAAAAAAAAATTAGCAAACCAAGTTCAACAATATATGAAAAAGATTATACATAATGAGTGGGATTTATCCATGGGATACAAGAATGGTTTAACATAGACAAATCAACAGATGTGATAGCTCAGTATTCTGGCCTGGAGAATTCCATGGACAGTATAGTCCATGGGGTCACAAAGAGTCAGACACAACTGAGCAACTTTCACTTTCACTTTCATAATTAAAACCTTTAATAAATCATATGTAGAAGAAATATACCTCAACACGTGAAACATCATATATGAGAAACCCGCAGCTGACATACTCAACAGTAAACACTTGGAAGAATTACTTCAAGATCAGGAAAAAAGCAAGGCTGCCCACTCTCAAAAATCTAATTCAGCATAATACTGAAAGTTCTAGCCACAACAATGAGGCAACACAAAGAAATAAATGACATTCAAATCAGAAAAAGAGAAGAAAAATTATCCTTATTTACAGTTGATATGAATTTATATAGAGAAGATCCTAAAGATTCAACCAAAACATTGGTAGGAGCACTTAATTAATTCAGTAAACTTAACAGATATTAAATCAATGTACAGAAATATGATGTGTTTCTAAACACTAAAAAAAGAAAAATCTGAAAAAAGACATAAAACTAACCCATTTACAATAGCGTCAAAAGCAATTAAAAAAATTATAATTAAGTTTAACCAAGTAATTGGAAGACTGGCTCTGTGAAAGCTAAAGAAACTTGATGAAAAAATTGAAGAATACAAAAATAGAAAATTGTGCATGTTCATCCACTGGAAGAATTAATATTGTTAAAATGCTCATACTACTATAATTCATTTATATATTCAGTATGATCCCTATCAAAATTATTCAGATGAATAGGGAAAATAATCCCAAATTTTATATAGAATCATAAAAAATTGGCTCAGATGGTAAAGAATCTTCCAGCAATGCAGGAGAGCTGAGCTCCATCTCTGGTTTGGGACGATCCCCTGGAGAAGAGAATAGGTTTCCACTCCAGTATTCTTGACTGGAGAATCCCGTGGGCAGAGGAACCTAACAGGCTTCAGTCCATGAGGTAGTAAGGAATCAGACATGACTGAACTACTGAGCATAGCATAAAGCAATCCAAATAGCCAAAGGAATCATGAGAGAGAAAAACAATAAAAACAGAATAGCGTGCTTCTTATTTTATTCTATATTGAAAAGCTATAGTAATTAAACAGTAAAAACTGACATAAAAATAGATATGTGGGGCAAAGAAACAGAATGAAGAGCCCAGGATAAATAAATCCACCCCCTCAACATGATACTGATATTGCAGCATAGCCAAGAACATTCAAAGGGAAAAAAATTAGTCCCTTCAACAAATAGTGCTGGAAAAAAACCTGGTTAACTACAACAGAAAAAGAAAATTGGATCCCTATATTTAACAACTCACAAAATTTAACTTAAAATTGATTATAGACTTAAATGTCCTGAGATAATAAAACTTCTGGGAAAAAAACTTAGAAAGCTTTTTTACATTGGACTAAGTGATGATTTATATATACATATATACACATATATATGCATATATAAAACACCAAAAGTAAAAACTACAAAAGTAATAATAAAAAGTGGGACACTAGCAAATAAAATGTTCTCCACAGCAAATAACAAAAAACAAGATGCAAATCTATGGGATGGGAGAAAATATTTTTAATCCATATATCAGATAAGAAGATAATATCCAAAATACATAAAATTTTCATGCAACCCAAGCATTTAAAAAACCAACAATCTAATTTAAAAATGAGCAGAAGAACTAAATAGACAGTTTTTCCAAGGAATGCATATGAATGGACCCCATTCCATGAAAAAGCTCTTAACATCACTGGTTATCAAGGAAATGCAAATGAGATATCATGTCACATCCATTAGAATGGCTATCATCAAGAAGACAAGAGAAAAAAAAATTAGCAAAAATATAGAGCTATGGGAAAATACATACTATTGGTGGAAATTCATGGAAAACAGTATTGAGGTTCCTCAAAAAATTAAAAATGGAACTACTACTATATGATCCATCAATTCTATTTTAGGGTAAAAAGGAAATGAAAATGGAAGTTTGAAGAGATATATGTATGCCCATATTCATTAAATCTCTCACAGTAGCCCAGATAAGGCAACAACCTAAGTGTCCATTAAGCACAAAATATTTACAATGAGATAGCACTGGAACCCTCAGTAGTAATGCTGAATGTTGAAAGACAAAGTGGGCAAGGATACACTCCTAATCATGAGGAGAAATGATTCTCATCCTAGAAGTATACACTTAACTAAACTTCTGCCACATAAGAAGATGAAACTATGTTATTTCCAGACATGCAAATTCAATGACATTTTATCCAATGCACCTTGTTTAGGAACCTATTGAAGGATATGCTCAACTAAAATGAGGGAGCTGAAAAAAAAAAAAAAGGAGGATAGCTTAACATACAGACATCAAGGGATCCAAGGGAGAGAATTAACGGTGGAGGATTCTCCCAGGAGGAGCTGTGTGCTGGTGAGCCTCAGGCAAGCAGTCTGGGTGAAGAGCAGGAGGAGAGAGGCTACAGAACAGATGGCCTAGGAAGAAGAAATCAGAAGCATTCTAAAGTATTCACAATATCCAGAAAATACTTATTAGTATTAAGGTACTTACGGCAGAAAAATAAATAAACAAGTCTGATACTTGATTAATTCTGGAAAGAAGTTAGAAAAGCAATAAAACAGCATTGAAAGGAAACATAACCACAGTGCTACAAATGACTTTAATGTCAATACATATACCATCTTAATAATATAAATATTGAATGTTAATATAATGAAATAAGTGGAGTTATAATTTTTATTGATAGGAGAATCATATGTCTGTGTAGCAGTCATGAGTGGAAGACACCTAAATCAATATCACTAGTAGTCAAATTTGTGCCAGTTATTTGTCTGTGGACACACAGCTTCAAAGCTACCATGCTTACTCTTCTCTTTGATGATGGGACAGAGATTCAGTGAATTATAGCTGATCCTTGAACAATGCAGGAGCTAGGAGCACTGATCCTCTGTGCAGCTGAAAATTCAAATATAATTTATAGTCAACCTGTGTGTAAGTTCTGTTTCAACAACAGTAAATCCTGCAGTGCTGCAGTATTTACTATTATTACCCACTTATAAGTGAACCTGTTAGTTCACAAGGGCATTGTTCAAGGGTCAACTGTCATTACTCTGGATTCATTACTGGTTTCATATTAAATTCTCTCAAAAGATAGTGCCAAAAAGATCAAAAGGAAAGAAGACAAGGGAAGAAAGTTCTGTGGTTATCTCTGCATCCAACTTATTCTTTCAACACTTCAGCACCTATATGACCAATTCCATTTTCTTCTTTTTGAAAAAGATTGTTTATGTATACACTAAATTATAAGCCATGTGAAGGAAAGACTTTTTTTCTCTGCACTGTACTGTAACCCCCCAGTACAGTACCTCATAGTTAATAAAATTATATGAATGGTTTTGTAGAGTAACATAGAAAGTGTTTCATCACTATTAATTACATTATATATAATTATGCTCTTTCTGTATATAATTGCTAATTACAACTTTAAGACAAGTAAATGAATCATGCTTTTCAATAAAATAAGAAATCCCAAGTTACCATTTACATTTTTGTCACTCTAAGTTTACATTTCTTGCTGTTTTATCTTATGAGGTAGATTTATAAATATTTGTAAATTTAGTGTATGTGGACCTATCTACTTTTAAGTATGACATAATCAAGTCATTTCTTGAGTGTATCATTATAGCATGGATATCTAATTGAGATTAAATGTATTAGAATGTATTTCTTTACACATATTTCTAGTTGAAGGAATAAATATTTGGGCACAGAAATGAGAATACATATGGACTTTCAGGGTAAACACTGCTTTAGAAATTCTGATAAACCTCAGGATTTAAGAACAGAATTCTATGTGAAATTAATGCAAGCATAGAAATCAATTGTGATGACTTAATTTTTTTGTCAACTTAACTGGGTCATGGGGTGCCCAGGTTAAATATTATTTCTGAGTTTGTCTGAGAGTCTTTCTACGTGAGGTTGGCATTTGAATTGGTGGATGAGTAAAACATATTGCCTTCCATGATGAAAGTGGGAATAATTCAATCCATTCAGGACCTTAGTAGAACTGAAAGGCAAAGGAATGAAGAACCCACCCTCTGACTGAATATTTGATGCGGGACATTGGTGTTCACCTGCTAGGATTAGGATTTTTACCAGCAGCTCTCTTGGGCCTCTACTTTGTAGATGAGAGATTATGGGAGTTCTCAGCCTCCGTAGACATGTGAACCAATTTCTTAAACTAACTCTTTCTTTATCTGGCTCTCTCCCTCCCTCTCTCTTTCTGGACAAGTAGATAAAGAGAATATCTACTTGAAATACTTCTGTATATATGTGTAGAATATCTCTATCTCTAGCTATCTATCCAGCCTGTATTGGTTTTATTTCTTGAAAGAACCCAGACTAATGCACTAATACAACTAATACATAAACTCTTTGAATGCTTTCATAAAAACCTCAAAATACCCTGTACCAACAGATTGATTGATTACTACAAAGTAACTCCTGGAAACTGAGACTCTTTTCTATTGTTAGAACATATGCCACACCAACTCTGGATATCTAGGTCAGGTGGCTTAAAAACACTGCATCCCCAACATTTGTAATGAGATCTGTACTTTGTCTCAGATTTCTATGACTTCCCAGAGCACTTAGTTTCCTGTTGTCATTTCTTAGCTCTTACTTCTTGTAGTCCAGATATCATTTAATATAAAATATTTGATTCCTTCTTTTATCCAAACATTTTTAGAGTGGAGGATTCCTTTTTCTAGTCAAAAAAATACGTTTTCATCCCTGCCATCATGTCTTCATTCCAGTGAACCCCTTATTATTGCTTTTCCCTGATTCATATACACATACACACATACTTACACACTTTATGCAAGACAATTTACTAAGCAATCAAACATACATTCATATAAGGACTTCCTTTCATATGTAAAGTTTAACCAAAATATAAAATGCATAGAAAAAATGCAAAAATGTTGGTTATACCATAAATTAACACAAAGTATATATTCTCATTTATTCACCACTTGACTAAAAAAAAAAATGAAAATATTACCAACACTCAGAAGTTCTTCTCATGTGCCATTGAGTCATCAAAAGTAATTAGGATCTTGACTTATAACTTGGCTTTCTCCTAAGTGTTAAGCTTTGGTATATGCTCTGTACACACCCATCTGTCCATCTGAGTGTGTGCTAGAGGAAATGCAGCCTGCATTTGTGTCTCTCAGCCCTCTTGTCCCAATGCCACCTCTGCAGAGGTTTCCAGCTGGCTCTGTTAATCTTTTTCTCCAAGACTGGTTATCAGCTAGAGCGTAGTCCTCATCCCAGGCCACTGACTTTCCTGGCATCAGGAGCATAAAACATTGGGGCACTGATACTTGCTTATCAAGTAGTATGTTCAAGTAAAACATACTTTGGCAAATTATTTTGTAAATTTAAAGGTTCATATGAGAAAAAAATTTAGTGACAACAAGATAGAATTCATGCAATGAAATCATATACTTCCATTTTAAAACTATAAGCAATTTTTAATGATGTCTTAAATATGCATGCTGGAATTGTATGCAGGTAAAACAAATGTGAAGCACTCAAACATTTTATAGAACAGAGCCACAAATAAATCTACTCCAAAAAAATCCCTTTACCAAGTAGTATTTTGTATAACTTTCTTTTAAATAAAATAAAAAGAAGGAACTTGCCTTAGAAATATATTTAAGCCAATAAACTTCTCTTACATTGATAATTACAGAAATATATCTGGAAAAAAAGAGAAAAGAAAAAAATATATTGTATCTTTCTAATTGCCTCTAGAGTAATATGAAGCAAAATTGAAACAGACCAGAGCCTGGTGGAGAGGTCAGCTAGACCATAACTTTAATAGGTTATTGACAGCTCACAGCTCAGGATTCTTACTCAGAACCACTAAGAATATTATCATTCCAATTAATCTTTCCCCCTCCCCAGTGTGTTGACATACAATGAGTCAATTATTTCAGTGAAGAATCCAGGCGCTGAGGATGGTACTCTGTCCATAACACCTAGGACTCACACTCTGTATATCACTCTAGAGCTTGAGTCCTTAATTCAAATGAACCCTGGGACTTAGGGACATTACTAATGATGATGACACTGATGATAACAATGCAAATAAGAACTATGATCCAGGAAAAATATCTACTTATATTACACATTTAATGCTTATGCAAATAAAGAAACTGAATCACAAATAGGGTATTACTATACCCAAGCTGTAAAGTTGGGGTTGAGATGCTTATCTATGCTCTGAAAGACAGAAAACTACTTCTTCTAATGATGATGTTAACAAAAAATCTACTTAATGCAGAAAAATATTTAATAAAACAAGTAAAGCAAAATCAGTATCAATCTTCCAAAAATACCCTTAGTGTTATTTTATTTTTTTAAATTTTATTTTCCTGCTTTAAGGAATACATCAAGGATATAAGGTGTAGCTTTAGAATAATGTCATGTTGTTAATTATCCATGAGGTGGCAGAAAGATAATGCCAAATTGGTCCCATAGTAACACCTTTTGGTGGTCTCCATAGAATCTGAAAATAATTCCTTGGGAATTAAAAAAAAAATTATCTATATCTATTTCCTGTTGAGAAAGATCAGTAAGCCAAGATGTAACAGGGAGACATACAAAAGTCTGATACAATTACAAACAGTTGTTAGTTTATTATTTCTGGAGAAGGAAATGGCAACCCAATCCAGGATTCTTGCCTGTAGAATTCCATGACAGAGGAACCTGGTGGGCTACAGTCCATGGAGTTGCAAAGAGTCAGACAACTGAGCAAGTAACACAATTAGTTTGTTATCTGACTATAAGCTACTTAATAAATTAATAGAACCTCCTGATATGCTTGGCTTCCCTGGTGGCTTGGCAGTAAAGAATTCACCTGTGATGCAGGAGACATGAGTTCGATCCATGGGTCAGGAAGATCCCCTGAAGAAGGAAATGGCAACCCAGTCCAATATTTTTGCCGGAGAAATTCCATGGACAGAGAAGCCTGGCGATCTCCATAGTCCATGGGGTCGCAAGGGTCGGACACAACTTAGAGACTAAACCACCACCTGAAACTCTCACTAGAGTGCTTTGGGACCAGAAGTCAAAGGTAGGAGTTCCATTATCTCACTAGGTAAAAGTCACAGACTCAGACAATCTCAGGTGTAAGAAGCTTCTCCCTCTTCTTGATTGAAAAAAAAAAAAAAAAAAATTGGTATACAGTTGGTTTACAATATTGGGTTATATTCTGTGCATAAAAAGTGAATCAGTTATACATATACATATATCAAGCTCTTTTAGATTCTTTCCCGTGTAGGGTCATTACTTAATATTAAGTAGAGTTTCTTGTGCTATACAGTAGGTCCTAATTTTTAGGTTATATATTTTTATTAACAGTAGTGTGTATATGTGAATTCCAATCTTCCAATTTATCAGTCCCCACCTTTTCCACCTAGTAACCATAAATTGTTTTCAATATCTTTAAATCTATTTCTATTTTGTAAATAAGCTCATTTACCATTTATTTTAGGATCCCTAAAAGCAATATCTTACAATATTTCTCCTTCTCTGAATTACCTCACTTAGTATGACAATCTCTAGATACATCTAAGTTGTTGTAAATGGCATTATTTCATTATTTTTTGGTGGCCAAGCCATATACCATTGTGTATGTGTAAGAAATTTTCTTGATCCATTCTTCTGTTGATGAACATTTAGGTTGCTTCTATGTCCTCACTAGTGTTGCAATAAATATTGGAGTACACGTATATTTTTGAATTATGGTTTTCTCCAGGTCCATGCCCAGGAATGGGATTGCTCAATAACATGGTAGCTCTATTTTTAGTCTTTTAAGGAACCACCACACTATTCTCCATATTGTCTGTACCACTTAACATTCCCAACAACAGTGTAGGAGGATTCCCTTTTCTTCAAGCCCTCTGTAGCATTTATAGTTTTTAGATTATATAGTGATACATCATTGTAGTTTTGCTGTGTGTTTTGCTAATAATTAGTGATGCTGAACATCTTCTCATATGCTTATTGCCATCTGTATGTCTTCTTTAAAGAAATGTCTAATTAGGTCTTCTGCCCTTTTTTAAAATTGGGTTGTTCGTTTACTTTTTGATATGGAACTGCATAAGCAGTTTGCATATTTTGGAGATTAATTCCCTGTTAGTTGCTTAATGGGAAAATATTTTCTCCAATTTTGTGGGTTGTTTTTTTGTTTTTTGTTATGGTTCCCTCTGCTGTGTAAAAGCTTCTGAGTTTCATTAGATCCTATTTGATTTTATTTTTGGCTTAAAACTCAACATTCAAAAAACAAAGATCATGGCATCTGGTCCCATCACTTCATGGCAAACAGGTGGGGAAACAATGGAAACAGTGACAGACTTTATTTTATTGGGCTCCAAAATCACTGAAGATGGTGATTGCAGCCATAAAATTAAAATATGCTTGCTTTTTGGAAGAAAATCTCTGATCAATCTAGACAGCATATTAAAAAGCAGAGACATTACTTTGTCAACAAGGATCCATTTAGTCAAAGCTGTGGTTTTTCCAGTAGTCGTGTATGGATGTGGAAGTTGAACCATAAAGAAGGCTGAATGCTGAAGAGTTGATGCTTTTGAACTGTGGTGTTGGAGAAGACTCCTGAGAGTCCTTGGGCTGCAAGATCAAACCAGTCAATCCTAAAGGAAATCAATCCTGAATATTCATTGGAAGGACTGATGCTGAAGCTCTAGTACTTTGGACACCTGATGCGAATAGTCAACTCATTGAAAAAGACCCTGATGCTGGGAAAGATGGAAGGCAGGAGGAGAAGGGGACGACAGAGGACGAGATGGTTGGATGGCATCACTGACTCAATGGACATAAGTTTGAGCAAGCTCTGGGAGATGGTGAAGGACAGGGAAGCCTGTTGTACTGAAGTCCATGAGGTTGCAAAGAGTCAGACATGACTGAGCAATGGAACAGCAACAATCACATCAATTGCTTTGCATCTTTAGAAGAATCCTTGGAAGCCTGGGGTAAATCCTATTTGGTTTTGGTGTATGATCCTTTCAATGTGTTGTTGGATTAAGTTTGCTGGTATTTTGTTGAGGATTTCTGTGTCTATGTTCATTAATGATACTGACCTTTAATTTTCTTTTTCTGATATCTTTGTCTGATTTTTAGTATCATGATGATGGTGTCTTTGTGGAATGTACTTGGGAGTATTCCTTTCTCTGAAACTTTTTGGAAGAGTTTCAGAAGGATAGGTTCTAACTCTTTCATAACTATTTGATAGAAGCCTATGAAGCCTGGACTTTTTTTTTGCATTTTTAAATCACAGTTTCAATTTCAGTACTTTTGATTTGTCTATATTTTGGATTTCTTCCATGATTTTGTCTTGAAAGGTTGTATCTTTCTCAAAACTTGCCCATTTCTTTTAGGTTTTCCATTTTATTGATGTATAGTTGCTTGTAGTAGTTTCATGATGCTTTGAACTTCTGCGATGTCCATCATAAAAATCTTTTTTCACTTCTAATTTTATTGATTTGAGTCCTCTCTATCTCTTTCTCTCTCTCTTTTTTTTAATTAATGGGTCTGGCTGACAGTTTATAGATTTTGTTTATCTGCTAAAAGAACAGCTTTTAGTTTCACTGATCTTTGTTATTGTTTTCTTCATCTCTATTTCATTTATTTCCACTCTGATCTTTATGATTTTTTTCCTTCTGCTCACTTTGGGTTTTGTTTGTTGTAATGTAATGGTGACAAGGTGACTTGAAGTAATTGATCAAAAAATATATTTCTGTATGCTATCAATAATTTTAATAGTACAATTCTAGGTATGGGAAGAAGCAACAAGGGAACTGTCTCCTGGATCTTAATAGGTTAGAAGATAGAGGATCCAGAGAACCTTTTATTAACTATCAATGGACCTGATCTGGAGATTAACACCTGGAGTGACATATCAATAAGAACTTTTGCCTGATCTGGGATGAACCTCCCAGCAAGCACTAAAAGACAAAAAAAAAAAAAAAAAAAAATCATGAAATGTTTCCCAAATATGGTTTAATTTCTGACCATGGGGAGGGACTATGAAATGAAATATTTCCTGCTATATCAGTAAATAAGAATGTCACAGCCATTAGGGGTTCCAGCACAGAAATGTAAATTTTTGTGCTCGGGAAAGCAATACTGACTATCCAGTAGCCATCAGTCTCTTCCCCCCAGTAAGGTCTGAGGAGTGGAAGGGCAGGGGATAGTGAGAAGGCAAAAGGCAGCTATCTGTCCCATCTGCCATCCCTTATAGTAAGCAAGGAATTAAGGCTATGAACAATCAAGAAGCAGGATTTGGTCCAGGTAGCTGAAATGCATATGAAAAGAATGAATTTGGTGAGCTAAGGTGCTTGAATCTTCTCATACATAGAAGAGTGCTGAATTCCTTGAGATATTTGGTTTTTCTAAATTAACAGACTGCTCCCCCCCCACCCCGCCCACCTGTTGCAACCTTCTGTGTATCCTGACTTCTTTCTACCCCTCCTCAGACAAGCCTCTCAGGGTCACTCATAATGCCCACACCCTGCAGCCCTCACCCCAAATGTTGCCTCCTGTTTCTGGGGACCAGTGATGACCATTTGTTAGGTCTCCTGTTTGGCTCCTGTCTATTTAATCTCTGAGAGGAGCCAACAGTTTCAAACTAAAGTGCTGTTATTACAAAGGTGAATGCTGGTTTCAGTCAATGCAAAAAAATACCTTGACTTGTATCAGGTAGAGAGAGACTTCTGCTCTACTAGTCAGGCCTATGCCCATGCACAGCAGGAAGAAGTTACATAAGAAAGAGACCTCCACCCCAATTCCCAAGAAGTATCTTGAATATAGTCTCTTAGGGGGGAGTTGTTAGGGGAAACACACTGATTGAAACCTCCCACCCTGGCCAGGCACCATAGTAACCATTTGTATGAGTTGTTTTATGACAGGAGGTTCTGGTAAGGAACAGGGAACTAATAAGCCTCTGCCAACCAGAAGAGTTCGGGAAAGGTCAAAAGGTGACACTACCTGTCTGACTACCTCCCAGAATCCTTCTCTCTGGCATCCATCTTGGCTGAACAAGGCCTGCACCACCAGGAAGGACTCTGAGTCAGAATGATTGGCTAAAGACAACCCAGAAACTAATCCCATCACTATAAAACCCGAGACTGCAAGCCATGGACACAGCTGTTCTCCTGGGTTCCCTTACTCTACTAATCTCCACCTGGGTGCCCTTTCCCAATAAAATCTCTTGCTTTGTCAGCACGTGTCTCCTCGGACAATTCTTTTCTGAGTACTAGACAAGAGCCCGTTTTCAGGCCCTGGAAGGGGTCCTCCTTCCTACAACAAAAATGCCCCCCAAATAAAACACTTTCTACTTTCAGGTTATGACTATATATTTTAGTCAACACATGTGAGTAAAAAGTTACAATTAGAGTTACAAAGAGTAACTCTAATAAGTGTGAATTCTTGCTGTTTGGTCTTTGCATTTGTGCCTTTGGAAGATGTCAATGAAACCTTTGAGTACATTGTGGAAAATGCAGAAGAAAACTTCAATGACCTAATGGATTATGTTGAAGATTTGGGGAAGCATATGTCTATGCCAGGTATGGCATAAACAAAAAATGACCAGAAGCTCTAAGATTTCCACCAGAAACTTAGAATCATTATTATACTGGCACTGAGTGGCAATCTCAGGATAACAATGCAGGGGAAGGTGGTACAGAAAATTTTAAGAGTGGATGATAATGAATCACCCTTCAATTTGGAGATTTCTTAAAGTATTGTAAGACAAACAGCAAGAGGATAAACAAATTATAACTCATGTTCTTGTTGATCATACTTAAATATAGCCTACAACTTTATGATGATACTGACAAAATTAAATTTGCATAACCAGAACCAGGAATTATTAACAGATATAACAAATATATAAAGCAAATAATCAGCTTTACATATACTTGCGAGCAATTCCTCATCAACTTAGAAAAAGCCTTGCCAAACTTCATGAGGAAGAAGAACAAGAATAACTGTGAAAAGTAAAATTTATCATGAATTATAATAAAAATAATGTAAATAAAGTTTTTATAAACTGGAATTCATGTATTATTTGGCAAATCATGGACCAAATGTCTCAATGGGTGCTTTGGACAGAATCCAATTTCAAGGACCTTTTTGACATGGACTGATTATCCCAATGGATATTTTAGAAAGGACCAAATATAAACATTTTGGTGTAGATTAACATCTTAATGTTTTGAACAGGACAAAATGTTCTGCAAAAAAAGCTTAGAGCTTATGGTAGAGACACTATCTTGCACCAAATGAGAATCCGAATTGTCATTAGAGAGGCCATCACAAAAGAAACAGATTAATGCCTAGATGTGTTGAGGTGTGTTGTTAACTCTTAAAGATAAATAATTGTCATGTTGATGGGACAGGATGTTACTCAATAATTCCAAATCACAACAGGCTTTATAGTAAGCTCTAGATGAACACAAATGTTGGTTATAAAGCCTTTAATGTCACAAAGAGAACAATTCAGTGAAACAAACTATGAACCACTATTCTATGTTGCAAAATTTAAGCATTAAACAACATAGATGAGTACAATACGTTTTATTAATACTTACATTGTTACTGCTAAGTCTGTAGAAATAGTGATGGCAATTGTTTTTTCTGTTCCCTTGTCATTGTTGCCATAATTAACTGTAGGTAGCACATTGCATGCTTACCATTTGCATATTACCTTGCACTTATTGGAACTACCTTGGGGTACACTTATTGGACTGTCTGACAAGCATACTTATGATAAATCTATAAATCAATCCCAGTTGAGGGTCTTAAGCATACACTACAATCTTAATATTTCTACCTTTCTTATTTACTGAGCTGCATTTCAAAAATGCCTTCTTCACGTCTCAAATTTTTAACAATCCTTCTGTTCTTGTGAAACAGAAGTTCTCACTGATTTTAAATACACTGAGAAAATAGAAGCTATCAGAAGAGATATCAGAAGATGAAAGCCATTAAAATGGCTCTCTACTTTTAAACAGCTTTCTATGCTCTTTAATATCTCAAAGAGCCATCACTCTGGAAGAAGCTTCTTCTATTTTTTTTTTTTTGTTGTTGGTCTATCATCAATTTACTTTTTGTATATAACTGTTACCTTAAACATACCTGAAACATCTCACAACATTAACAAAACACATATATGCTTTTTATCTTTCTAACTACTGCTCAATTTTTTGGATCAAATTTTCGAGAAAAAATAAAGGAGACAAACTTTATTTATACACTACTCATGTTGTCTCAGGCTTTCCTGGTAGCTCAGCTGGTAAAGAATCTGCTTGCAAAGGAGGAGACCCCTTGGTTTGATTCCTTGGGAAGATCTCCTGAAGAAGGGATAGGCTACCCACGCCAGTATTCTTGGGCTTCCCTAGTGGCTCAGATGGTAAAGAATCTGCCCACAATGCGGGAGACCTGGGTTCGACTCCTGGGTAGGGGAGATCCCCTGGAGGGCAAAGCAACTCACACTGGTATTCTTGCCTGGAGCATACCCATGGACAGAGGAGCCCGGTGGGCTACAGTCCTTGTGGTCGCAAAGAGTAGGACATGACTGAGTGACAAAGCACAGCACAGCACATGCTGTCTACTTCTAGTCCTACTATTTTACTCTGAATTTTCCCTGAGCACTGTTATATTGAATTTGCTATTTGTGGATGAGTACAGAGAAAAAGAGAGTGAGCCAGGTAGTCAGGCAAGAAAAGGGAAATTTATTAGAGGGAAATCGAAAGGGTGACTGGCCCTTAAGGAGAACTAGCATTCTCCCTTTCTGACGGGGTCTCTCTTAAACCTCACCAATGAAAAATTCTCTGAAGGAATGGTTAATTTTTAGCCTGTTGTTGAGTCCTGTGGTCATGTAGCCAGAGGTCTGGAATCTAGTGGTCTCATAGCTGTGAGAAGGTAGGCATCAGTGAGAAAACAAAATGTCATTTGGGCAATTTGGTCAGTCTCAAGGATCACTGTGATTTTATTCTTTGTTTCCGAGGTCAACATAATGAGCCATCTTAACAATGAGCCCCCATGTAGACCTTATCACTATTATTAAGTTCACACATGTTTTTCATATTGCCAAATACAATGGTTAATACTCAGTTCTTGTAATTCAATATGAAACTTTACTCAATGGATTTGATTGCTCTCCGGTTTTGAACAGTTTCTTCATCTGTGTCTGAAATATTACTTTCTACTCCACTGACCCCTATCTCCTGTCTCAACAGAACACAGGTCCTTTGGGTCTCAGTCTCAAAACTTTACTCTGACTTAAGTGATTTCAACTCATTTTATGTCTTTAAATATCCTTTCTACTCTGAGGACTACCAGAGGCAAAATATGAACCCTGATTGACTTAACATGTCTAATAGACATTTCAAAAGAGTTTCAACAACAATCAAGTTCTTGATTTCTCCTATTGAAACTTGCCATTTTACAAGTTTTCACTTCAGTTCAGTCTCTCAGTCATGTCCGGCTCTTTGTGAGCCTATGGACTGCAGCACACCAGGCCTCCCTGTCCGTCACCAACTCCTGGAGTCTACCCAAACTCATGTCCATTGAGTCAGTGATACCATCCAACCATCTCATCCTCAGTCGTCAACTTGTTATCCTGCCTTCAATCTTTCCCAACATTAGTGTCTTTTCCAGTGAGTCAGTTCTTTGCATCAGGTGGCCAAAGTATTGGAGCTTCAGCTTCAGCATCAGCCCTTCCAATGAATATTCAGGACTGATTTCCTTTAGGATGGACTGGTTGATCTCCTTGCAGTCCAAGGAACTCTCAAGGCTTTCTCTAACACCACAGTTCAAAAGCATTAATTCTTTGGTGTTCAGCTGTCTTTATAATCCAACTCTCACATCCATACATGACTACTGGAAAAATCATAGCCTTGACTAGATGGACCTTTGTTGGCAAAGTAATGTCTCTGCTTTTTAATATGCTCTCTAGGTTGGTCATATCTTTTCTTCCAAGGAGGAAGTGTCTTCCAATTTCATGGCTGCAATCACCATCTGCAGTGATTTTGGAGCCCCCAACAATGAAGTCTGACACTGTTTCAATTGTTTTCCCACCTATTTCCCATGAAGTGATGGGACTGGATGCCATGATCTTAGTTTTCTGAATGTTGAGTTTTAAGCCAACTTTTTCACTCCCCTCTTTCACTTTCATCAAGAGGATCTTTAGCTCTTCTTCACTTTCTGCCATAAGGGTGCTGTCTTCTGCATATCTGAGGTTATTGATATTTCTCCCAGCAATCTTGATTCCAGCTTGTGCTTCATCCAGCCCAGAGCTTCTCATGATATACTCTGCATATAAGTTAAATAAGCAGGGTGACAATATACAGCCTTAACATACTCCTTTCCCTATTCAGAAAACTAAGATCATGGCAATTGGTCCCATCACCTCATGGGAAATAGATGGGTAGACAGTAGAAACAGTGTCAGACTTCAGTTTTTTTGGCTCCAAAATCATCTATTTCTGGAACTCTCTTGCTTTTTCGATGATCCAACGGATGTCGGCAATTTGATCTCTGGTTCCTCTGCCCTTTTTAAGTCCAGCTTGAACATCTGGAAGTTCATGGTTTACGAATTGTTGAAGCCTGGCTTGGAGAAGTTTGAGCATTACTTTACTAGTGTGTGAGATGAGTGTAATTGTGTGGTAGTTTGAGCATTCTTTGGCATTGCCTTTCTTTGTGACTGGAATGAAAACTGACCTTTTCCAAGTTTTCAGTCTCAGTAAATAGAAATTCCATCTTCCTTTGTATATAAATTAACAAGATGGGGCCAGTCTGGCTCTCTCACTCCACACTCTCACACCCTCTGCCTCTATGTTCTGTAAACAATGAACTTTGCATGGTTATGTAACAGCTGAGCTCACTTATGGCATCACATATGTGCGTCACGCACGTGCTTGGCCATGGGACATTTTTGTTCTGTACAAGTTTATAAGCCCCACCTTAAGACACCCACTTTGGTTGTTGCCTGCATAGAATAAACATGTCTGCCAATCCTACAGCTTTTTAGGTTTTCTTGCAGCTTCCTTGCTCATGCCCTGTGTATACTGGGTTCAGTGAATAATATGAGAAGCAAGACAGCTTTCACTTGAGACCAAGTCACTGAGTTATCTTTTATATCACACTCTCTTTTTAAAAATTTTTTTCTTTTTATATAGTTTTTATTGGTATGCAATTCACATGCAATCAAATGCACCCATTTTAAGTACACAGTTTGATGAATTTTAACAAGTGAATACATCCTTTATACTACCCATTATACAATATAAGAACATATCTATTAGCCTTTGTAGTTCATTCTCAACCCACTGATGCATCAAGTAATCACTGACTTACTTTCTGTCACCTACAGATTAGCTTTGCCTTTCTAGAACTTTATATAAATGTAATAATTCAGTATATTATCTTTTGCATCTGACTTATTATTCAGTATAACATTTTTTTTCACTTATTTTTATTAGTTGGAGGCTAATTACTTTACAATATTGTAGTGGTTTTTGCCATACATTGACATGAATCAGCCATGGATTTACATGTATTCCCCATCCCGATCTCCCCTCCCACCTCCCTCTCCATCCCATCCCTCTGGGTCTTCCCAGTGCACCAGCCCTGAGCACTTGTCTCACGCATCCAACCTGGGCTGGTGATCTGTTTCACCCTTGATAGTATACTTGTTTCAATGCTGTTCTCTCAGAACATCCCACCCTCGCCTTCTCCCACAAAGTCCAAAAGTCTGTTCTGTACATCTGTGTCTCTTTTTCTGTTTTGCATATAGGGTTATCATTACCATCTTTTTAAATTCCATATATATGCGTTAGTATACTGTATTGGTCTTTATCTTTCTGGCTTACTTCACTCTGTATAATGGGCTCCAGTTTCATCCATCTCATTAGAACTAATTCAAATAAATTCTTTTTAATGGCTGAGTAATATTCCATTGTGTATATGTACCACAGCTTCCTTGTCCATTCGTCTTCTGATGGGCATCTAGGTTGCTTCCACATCCTGGCTATTATCAACAGTGCTGCGATGAACATTGGGGTGCACGTGTCTCTTTCAGATCTGGTTTCCTCGGTGTGTATGCCCAGGAGTGGGGTTGCTGGGTCATATGGCAGTTCTATTTCCAGTTTTTTAAGGAATCTCCACACTGTTCTCCATAGTGGCTGTACTAGTTTGCATTCCCACCAACAGTGTAAGAGGGTTCCCTTTTTTCCACACCCTCTCCAGCATGTATTGCTTGTAGACTTTTGGATAGCAGACATTTTGACGGGCGTGTTATGGTACCTCATTGAGGTTTTGATTTGCATTTCTCTGATAATGAGTGATGTTCAGCATCTTTTCGTGTGTGTGTTAGCCATCTGTATGTCTTCTTTGGAGAAATGTCTGTTTAGATCTTTGGCCCAATTTTTGACTGGATCATTTATTTCTCTGGAATTGAGCTGCAGGAGTTACTTGTATATTTTTGAGATTAATCCTTTGTCTGTTTCTTCACTTGCTATTATTTTCTCCCATTCTGAAGGCTGTCTTTTCACCTTGCTTATAGTTTCCTTTGTTGTGCAAAAGCTTTTAAGTTTCATTAGGTCCCATTTGTGTATTTTTGCTTTTATTTCCAATATTCTGGGAGGTGGGTCATAGAGGATCTTGCTGTATTTCACACTCTTTCCTAACAGTCTTTCCATGAATGTAATCCTGTGTATCACTACCCTATTCAATCCAGCTTTTTCTTTCATTTGAAGCCACATAAATTGTCTTCCTATATCCAACCTAGCTCCCTGCTCTATTCTCCAAAATCTAGACATAGAGATCCCTCTGAAAATGTATGTCTTACCAGTTCAGTTCAGTTCAGTTGCTCAGTCCTGTCTGACACTTTGTGACCCCATGAACTGAAGCATCCCAGGCCCCCCTGTCCATCACCAACTACTGGAGTTTACCCAAACTCATGTCGGTGATGCCATCCAACCATCTCATCCTCTGTTATCCCTTTCTCCTCCTACCTTCAGTCTTTCCCAGCATCAGGGTCTTTTCCAATGAGTCAGCTCTTTGCAGCAGGTGGCCAAAGTATTGGAGCTTCAGCTTCAACATCAATCCTTCCAATGAACACTCAGGACTGATCTCCTTTAGGAAGGACTGGTTGGATCTCCCTGCAGTCCAAGGGACTCTCAAGTGTCTTCTCCAACACCACAGTTCAAAAGCATCAAATCTTCGGCTCTCAGCTCCCTTTATAGTCCAACTCTCACACCCATACAAATCTTACCAAGTTATAGAAAATGCTTCAAGAAGTTTCCATCTCTGAACCAAAGTAAAATTGCATTCAAGTCATTTCATCAAAGCACACATATATTGGCAATGTATAAGTTCTTCCCATAGAGTTAATCTTCCCTAGAATTTTGCTGTTAAAATAACATGAAGAAAGCACCCTAGAGCTCTGTGATGTGAGATATTAGAGGCTATTCACTTTGAGTAGTCATGTAGAGCTCAGACATTCACAAACTCACACTGTTTAGCTTAATTTGTTCACTATTCACTGTGGCCTATAATTTGAAAGTCCCTGTTTTCAGCACAAGCGATATGAAGGTGATTACAGAATTTTTAATTCACTGAGGCAAATCCAATAATTAAAGAGAATAGGATTAAAATTGTAGCTATATTCTTTTTTATTTGTGAATCAGTAATTTTTTTAAAATACTGATACAATAATAATCACAGGGTGTTTGCCCCCAAACTTTTGCAGCTTTGGAAGATTTTGTTTATTTGTTTAACCATGGGGCAAGTGTAAAGGAAAAATGAATTGATTTGAACTCTAATATCTGCTCTTCTTTTTTTTTTTCTCTTTTTTTTCCTAGAGGTAAGAAATAAGATCAGAAGAAGCTTTAACTTACTTAATAATACAGTTTTTGATAGTTGGCCATAAAGGCGCTCTATAACCAATGAAATATTTTTTATTACCTTCATCTGTGAGGAAGAAAACAGCCAAGGTAAATTCTCTTACTTGTGAACGCTAAAAAATCTTTGATAGTTGACCAATCTCTTATGAAACACGACACAAAGAAGGTTATTAGAATAATCTATTCCCAGCTTACTGAAAGTTTTGTGGGTACTTTCTGTGCAGATAAGCATTGTGCAAATATCTTTTTAATTGCTGCCATGACATCCTTGTTTCTGAGGTTGTAGATAAGAGGATTGAGCATGGGTGTGACAATGGTATAGAAGGCTGATACTACCTTGTCTTGCTCAGGGGTGTGAAATGACTTGGGCAGCACATAAGTGTAGAAGGCAGCCCCATAGAAAATGCTGACCACAGTCAAGTGGGAAGAACAAGTGGTAAAGGCCTTTTTCCGGCCCTCAGCAGAGCGCATGCGGTGGACAGTTAACAAAATGAGGGAGTAGGAGGTTGAGATAATAGAGATGGGGATGAGTAACATGAGCACACAGCAGATATACATTAAGGTTTCATACAAAGATGTATCAGCACAGGCCAATCTGAGAACTGCAGGGATCTCACAGAAGAAGTGATCAATCCTGTGGGATCCACAGTATGGGACATTCATGGTGAGAGGGGTGAGCAGAAAGCCATCCAGGGATCCACCAAACCAGGCACCAGCAGCCAGAAGAAGACACACTCTGCGGTTCATCAACACGGGGTACCTAAGAGGGTTGCAGACAGCCACATAGCGGTCATAGGCCATGAGGCCCAACAGGAAGAACTCTGATCCCATCATGGTCAAGTAGAGGAAGAGCTGGATGCCACAGGCCACAAAGGAAATGGTCTTCTCATTAGAAACCATGTTGACTAGAAGCTTTGGGACAGTAGTACAAATGAAAAGGGTGTCCATGATAGACAGTTGGCTGAGCAGGAAGTACATGGGGGTATCGAGATGGGAATCCATGTGAATCAAGAATATCATGACCAGATTTGCAGTTACAGCCACCACAAAAATAGCCAAAATAACTGCAAAGACAATCCCTGTAAATTTACTGTTGAGCAGAAGCCCCAGGAGGATAAAGTCAGAGGTTGAATTTCTATTCTTCATTTCCACCATCTATGACAATGCCAAGGAATAGGAAGCCACAAATAGCAGAGGGAAAAAAGAGACAGAAAACATTTCCTGTAACTGAGAAACTCACAATGGAGATGACATCTAGAGGCCATGGTTCAGATAAAATTTTCCAGTCATAATGCTAGAGAAAATCAGACCCAGAGATGTCTTAAATCAGTAGCTAGAGATATGTTTCTTCTTTTTGGAAAACGACCCATTTTATACTGTGCTCATATATATGTTATGATACATAGTTTATGCAAAATAAAATCTGTATTTGCTCATATCTAGAGTTTTAATTATATCTGCCCTATTTATTCTGCATTTTTAGCCTTCAGAATCTTGTTTGTCTCATAGTTGGGTTAAATGAACACTGTGTCAACTACAAATTGGCATTAGTCATGAACACTTGTGTTTCCCTGGTGGCTCAGACAGTAATCTCCCTTCAATGCAATAGACCCGGGTTTGATCCCTGGGTTGGGAAATTCCCTGAAGAAGGGACTGGCTACCCACTCCAGTACTCTTGCCTGGAGAATTCCATGGACAGAGAACCCTGGAGGGATGCAGTCCATGGGGTCACAAAGAGCCAGACAGAACTGAGCGACAATGACACACACAGGCACTTGCCTTCCACCTCTATAAGGACTAAATCATGTGCTGCTGTTGGTGCTGTTGTTGACCTCCAACACCCCCTGAAGTAGTTCAGGGTAGAGAGCAGAAATGAAGCACTCTGTGCTCTGGGAAAACTGGCAGGACAAGTTTTCAGATAGTTAGATATTCTCAAGAACTGGTTTTATGAGCCCAATTCTTGATCTCCTCATATCTAGAAAAGCACTAAAATTCTTCTGGATGATGATTGCTTCTCAGGACTAGGAGAAGCTTCAGAGACCAGTAGAAGCTTTCTACACAAAATATGTGCTTGATTGCATGTGCTTAATTGCATTCCCCTCTTTACCAAAATCACACACACACATATATATATACTATCCTTTCCCTCTACCTTTTAGAGCAGTTTCTCAGAGCTATCTGAGGTGCTGTCTCCCAGGCAGCAGTCCTTATTTCACCCCAGTAAAACTTAACTTGCAATTCTCACATTGTGCATTTTGTTTTTCAGTTGACAACTAGTTAGAGAAAAAAAATGATTGAATCATTGCTTATTTGGATGTTTAAAGGTGAGCAGAATAAAAACCTTGAGTTGTGACCAGAGTAAAGGAAAAAAGAATCTCCTGTGTGTCTTCTCTACTCTCAATACTTTCATTTCTGAGACTTCTGGCTACCAAATATGTGTGGGTTCTCCCCTTTACCAAGAAGTATGCCTCTCCAGACACTAGCTTTGTGTCATGCATGCATGCTAAGTTGCTTCAGTTGTGTCCGACTCTTGAGACACTATGGACTGTAGTCTGCCAGGCCCCTCTGTCCATTGCATTCTCCAATAAGCATACTGGAGTGTGTTACCATATCCTCCTCCAGGGGATATTCCTGACCCAGGGATCAAACCGTTTACCTCTGAGCCACTGGGGAAACCCTGGTATCTTATAACACTATCTACCTGTATCTGATAGCTCAGTTGGTAAAGAATTCTCCTGCAATTCAGGAGACCCCAGTTCAATTCCTGGGTTGGGAAGATCCCCTGGAGAAGGGATAAGCTACCCACTCCAGTATTCTTGGGCTTCCCTTGTGGCTCAACTGGTAAAGAATCTGCCTACAATGTGGGAGACCTGGGTTTGATCCCTGGGTTGGGAAGATCCCCTGGAGAAGGGAAAGCTACCCACTTCAGTATTCTGGCCTGGAGAATTCCACGGACTATAGTCTATGGGGTCACAAAGAGTCCGACAGGACTGAACGGCTTTCACTTCTTCACCTCACCTGTATAATAGTCTAAGAGTCCACAGGTTAAAGGTTCAGTTCCCTAAAAGTGACCTCATTTCAGATGCCAATCACAAGTACAGGTCATCTCCAGTGCTTCTAAATTATTGGCCGTATATTGGAGTTTTCCGCGATAATTCTCTAAGAATTCAATTAAATTCTCTAGAATGTTTCAGAGAACTCAGAAAAACATTTTACTTACTAAATTGACTAGAATGTACCTCAGGAATAACAAGCTGGAAGAGATACATAATACAAGATGTGTAGGAAGAAGCCATTAGTCATTTGTCATTAATTAAACCTCTAAACCCTCTTGTCCTTGGAGATCTAAGAGGTAGGATTTTGAAAGTTATAAATGGCAGAAACCGACATGAAAATGAAAAACAATTTTCCTTCAATTAAAAAATAAATTAAAAAAATTTTTTTAAAAATTCCAAAGCTCTAATGTTATGGTTAGTTTCTTAGTAACCAACTCCCATTCTTGGCGGGTGGGAGTCTTCCTAGGAGTGCTAGTGGTAAAGAACCTACCTGCCAGTGCTGGAAACATTAAAGATGAAGGTTTGATTCCTGGATTGGGAAGATCTCCTGGAGGAGGACATGCACCCCACTCCAGTATTCTTGCCTGGAGAATCCCATAGACAGAGAAGCCTGGTGGGCTGCAGTCTATAGTGTCACAAAGAGTCGGACACAACTGAAGTGACTTGGCTTGCATACATCCTTAGGGCTTTCCATACATAAGTAAGCTTAGTAACATAAATTCAGGTGTGGCTGAAAGGGATTTCTTTAAAATAGCAAAAGACACCTGAATGACTCTTTGTATTTATGAAATTCTCAGGGTTTTAGAATCTCTGTGCCAGGAATGGGGATGAAAACCAAATATATATTTCTTATTAACCTCACAATATCACAAAGTGTTAAAAAAATTTGTTTGGGCATGAGGAATAAAATGTTCAACTTCTTCCTAGTTTTTTTCTGATAGCTTTCTTACCATTTACTTATTCTTTGTTCTAGGCTCAGCAAAATAATCTTGAGAAACCGACATCAGACCAGGTCACTTTATGCTCAAAACTCTACTATCGCACTTCATGCGCCTCTTTAAGACCCATTGATGTGTGACAGTTTCACCCTCTGAAATCATTTTCTTCTGCCTGCAATGCATTTGTCCTAATGCTGCAGTTCTATGACGTCCTTACTGATTCTTTGTCCTTACTTTGTGGGAGTTTCCCAGCCCAAGTCCTTTGTTTCTGCTCTAACCCAGATCTGGTTGTCCTCCTCACCTCTGTATATGGTCATCTCTTCATGTGTTTCAGATCTTTCCTCAAGGTTCAACTTCTCAGAAGGATCTATTCTGTAGGACTAGATTACTTTAAATATTTTTCTTATTCCTTAACACTATTTCTTGTACATATTCACCTTATTATGTATTTCTCTCCTTCACACTAGACAGTAAGATCAATATGAGCAAGGATACTTGCCTGTTTGCTTACCATATACTTTTAAAATGTAAAATGTTTAGCATATGGTAATTTTGTTGAATATTTAAATGACTATTAAACATATGCAGTTAATAAAATGCATTTTTTTTGGTTTTAAAGATGATGTATTTTCAGTAGAATTCCTTTAAAATACACCCAAATATGCTCTATAAAATGCACTAAAGTGAAAATTAAAATGTTATGCCTTTGTGTTTATCTTTAATCCAAATTAGCACCATTATAAAATAGGATTCACCCATATACGCTAATACACTTAGTTCTAAATCGCAGAAAAACATCAAAAGTATCTAAAAACCAACAGCAATGCAAATTGTACATCTTAATTATTGAGGTGTAAGCAAATTTAAGAAAATTTCTCTCTGTGATTTAAAATCACATTCTTTTATAAAAAGGAACTCACCTGTCTATTGGGGTTCCCAGGTGGTACTAGTGGTAAAGAACCTGCCTGCCAATGCAGGAGACATAAATGAGTCAGGCTTGATCCCTGGTTCATGAAGAGCCCCTGGAGGAGGGCATGTTAACCCACTCCAGTATTCTTGCTTGGAGAAGCCCATGGACAGAGGAGCCTGGCAGTCTACAGTTCATAGTCAGACACAACTGAAGTGACTTAGCACACAGGCAACTTCACTCTTCTGAATCTGGTTTGTTGTGACAGCTCTTCATTCAATATGTCCCAAATAATGTATAAAAGATAACTGTACTTTCAGATGTTATTATCTACCTAGAGATTATATTGTGAATGCTAATAATATAATTTGAACTCACCTTGGTTACACAGATAAAAGTGGAGAAAATAATTCTGCATGATTTTTCTTAGCATCAAGTTTTCACTATTATCAGAAAAATTGTGTATTAATAATGCACAATGGATTAATTTTCAAAATACACAGCTCATGAGTCTTAATATAAAAAAAAAATCTCGATCAAAAATGGACACAATTCCTAAATAGATATTTCTCCAAAGAAGACATATAGATGGCTAAAAAGCACATGAAAAGATGCTTAACATCACTAATTATTAGATAAATGTAACTGAAAACTACAGTGAGGTATCTCCTCACACTGGTCAGAATGGCCATCATAAAAAACATCTATAAACATTAAATAATGGAGAAGGTATGGAGAAAAGGGAACCCACTTGCTCTGTTTGTGGGAATATGATTTGATGTAGTCACTACAGAGAATAGTATGGAGATGCCTTGAAAACTAAAAATAGAACTACCATATGACCCAACAATGCCATTATTGGATACATAACTTGAGAAAACCATAATTCCAAAAGATACATACACCTCAACGTTCATTGCAGCACTATTTACAACAGCCAGGACATGGAAACAACTTAAATGTCCATCAACAGAGGAATGGATAACGATGTGGTGCATATACACAACAGAACATTACTCAGTCATAAAAAGAAGCAAAATTGGGTCATTTGTAGAAACATGAGTGGATCTAAAGTATGTCATGCAGAGTGAAGTAAATCAGAAAGAGAAAAAATGAGTATCATATATTAATGCATATATGTGGAATTTATGAAATTGGTACAGATGAGTTGATTTGCAGTGCAGCAGTAGAGACTCAAGAAGAGAATGGACATGTAGACCTGGAGGGAGGGATGAGAGGGGAATGAACTGAGGGACTGTGATTGACATATGTGCACTGCCATGTGTAAACCAGATAACTAGTGAGAACCTATTGCATAGCCCAGAGAGCTCAGCTTGGTGTTTTGTGGTGACTGAGATGTGTGGAATGGGGGTAGAGGGATGGGAAGGAGGTTCAAGAGGGAGGGGATATAGCTGATTCACTTCATTGTCCAGCAGAAACTAGCACAGCATTGTAAAGCAATTATACTTCAAGTTTCAAAAATATAGAATTAATTCACTGTTATATTCAGTTAACAGATATATAACAGATTTAACTTAGCTTTAAATAAAACCACTGTGCAAAACATTTCTTGAGAAAGCTGTATGCAGGTCAAGAAGCAACTGGACATGGAACAACGGACTGGTTCAAAACTGGGAAAAGGTATACATCAAGGCTGCATATTGTCACCCTGCCATTTAACTTACATGCAGAGTATGTCTTGCAAAATGCCAGGCTGGATGAAGCATAAGCTGGAATCAAGATTGCTGGGAGAAATATCGGTAACCTCAGATATGCAGATGACAGCATCCTTATGGCAGAAAGTATGTGAAGAAGAATTAAAGAGCCTCTTGATGAAGGTGAAAGAGGAGAGTGAAAAACTGGCTTAAAACTCAACATTCAAAAAATTAAGATCATGGCATCTGGTCCCTTTATGGCAAATAGATGGGGAGACACTAGAAACAGTGGCAGACTTTATTTTCTTAGACTCCAAAATCACTGTGGGTGGTGACTGCAGCCATGAAATTAAAAGACCCTTGCTCCTTGGAAGAAAAATTATGACCAACCTAGACAGCATATTAAAAAGCAGAGACATTACTTTGCTGGCAAAGACCCTATAGTCAAAGCTATGTTTTTTCCATTAGTCATGTATGGATGTGAGAGTTGGACCATAAAGAAAGCTGAAAGTCAAAGAATTGCTGCTTTTGAATTGTGGTGTTGGAGAAGACTCTTGAGAGTCCCTTGGACTGTAAGGAGATCAAACCAGTGAATCCTAAAGGAAAGCAATCCTGAATACTCATTGGAAGGGCTGATAACTAAACTAAAGCTCCCACTTTGGCCACCTAATGTGAAGAGCTAGCTCAATGGAAAAGAGCCTCACGCAGGGAAAGACTGAAGGCAGGAGGAAAAGGTGTTGACAGAGGACAAGATGACTGGATGGCATCAATGACTCAGTGGACAGAAGTTTGAGTAAGCTCCGGGAAATGATGAAGGACAGGGAAAACTGGTGTGCTTCAGTCCATGGGGTAACAAAGAGTCATACATGACTGAGCAACAGACACTTTCCCTTTTTACTGCAATCTCCTTATATACTTTATATCCATAATGCATATATACATTCAGGTATAAATATCTAATCATATAGGGGGCTTCCCAGGTGGCTCAGTGGTAAAGAATCCACCAGCAATGCAGGAGCCAAAAGAGACATGGGTTCATTCCCTGGGCTGGGAAGATCCCCTGGAGGAGGGCATGGCAACCCACTCCAGTATTCTTGCCCGGAGAACCCCCATGATAAAGGAGCCTGGCAGACTGTAGTCCATGGCATTGCAAAGTTGAACATGACTGAAGCGACTTGGCACGCACGCAATCATAATATATATATATAAAACTTTTGTGTGTGTACAATAGCAGATGCTATTAGGTATATTTTTTCCTCTCTTTACTAAAAATATTCTTATACATATAATCTGTAATTATAGAGAAATACAAAATATATATAAGGACATGTGTATCACTAATTATCACAAATATATATGTGATAAAGATGTATATACACAAGCATATATATTTTTAATGTCCTTTTGTATATGCATATATATGTATGTATATATATGTGTGTGCATACATGAATAATTATGAAGTAAATCAAAGTGTCACTGATGATGGAGTTGCCAGTGACATCTATTTGACCGTGACTATATTTTCCATCTTACTACAATCATTGATTATATCTGTAAAAATGATTTAATTTTAAGTCAAGAATAAGCCTCTATTTACATCTTGATCAAAAATACCTAGAATTTTCCTATTCTTGGTTTTTAAACATCAGTAAGGTGACTAAGATGTATTAAATTTATTCCAGAATCCTACCCACATCTGCCCCTATATTTCAGAACACAATTCACCTAATTCCTTCTGACTCTTAATCTTCCATATTGCAAGATTTCATCTGAAGTATGTGTTTCTGGGGGCTTCCCTGATAGCTCAGTTGGTAAAGAATCTGCCTGCATGCAGGAAACCCCGGTTCGATTCCTGGGTTGGGCAGATCCACTACAGAAGGGACAGGCTACCCACTCCAGTATTCTTGGGCTTCCCTTGTGGCTCAGCTGGCAAAGAATCCACCTGCAATGTGGGATACCTGGGTTTGATCCCTGGGTTGGGAAGATCCCCTGGAGAAGGGAAAGGCTATCCACTCCAGTATTCTGGCCTGGAGAATTCCGTGGACTGTATAGTCCATGGGGTCACAAAGATTTGGACACGACTGAACAACTTTCACATACATACATACATGTGCTTCTGGCTTTATAATATGCACTTTAGTCTCTATAAGTTACATTCATAGGGACTCACATCAAAATCCTCAGAAAATGTGAATTTGTAAACATATAACATATTAGAAAAAGTTAAAAGGGGAAATTATCAAAGATGGGAGAAATATAAACAAATGAATTCCCATAAGTGATAGAGACTTTTTCATTGGTGTAAACAATTTTTTTGCTTTGTAAATTTCCCAGTTTTCTACAATCACTTCAAACTCTTAGATATCAGCTTACCCTTTGCTCTTCACACAGTTTAATCTGAACTCTATATAGAACCTGTACCTCACTGACCTGGGTGAAAATCCAGTATCTGTCATTTACTAACCATATGACACTGCAAGATTCCCTTTCTAAGTTTGTTACTCATCAAAAGTGCATCAGAGCAGCCCCTATCTTCAGGGATACTCGGAGGACTTTGTATAAGGCCCTCATAATAGTATCTGGCACCTAATAATGTTATGGAAATGTATATATTCACTTAATTTTATGTTCACTTTAAATAAATAACTCCCCACTTTGGTAATTGGGGGAAAAGAACAGGCTCTAGAATGAAAATGGTTCTGATTTCTGAATTTGGAAATGGTCAGTATATATAACTCTTTTATAGTAATTTTCGTCCCTTTAGTCTAATTCTCCTTAATGCAAACATTTAGAGTTAAAATAATTATACAGTTTCTAGATTATAAATCTAGTACTATAAAAACCTTTATTTTCAATTAAAAATGGCACCAAACCAGTTCTGTCTTGAGACTGAGACCATCTAATCTATGCACAGCATATGTTGCAATCTTGTTCTTAAAAAATACAAATATAAGCATTTTTATAATCCTTCTATTAGAAAGGACCACTATTTACAGGAAGCTCATTCTTACTTAAATTTGAATTCACTTTTCTCTCTTGAAAGTTTTCCCACAACATATCCAGGGATTAGGAAAACAGATCTCTGTTGCAACTTCATCAATTTTACAGATGGCGAAGTTCAGAGACATGGGATTAGCTGTGTTCAAGCTTGTTTCTGTATTTTATCTTACTAAGGTTATTGACTACTGATTAAAAATCACTGCTGTGGAGAAACACTGTGGAAATTCAGGAAAAGAACAATTTAGATAATGTCAATTGGTATGTGTAATCATAAGACTTGTTCTAACATCTCAAGTTTTCAGCCAATATAGATAAAAGCATCTTTCTGTCAAATGCCTAACTATGAAACTTACTTCTTACTGGCTCCAAAAGAGGATGGCTATCTATGAAAAAATCAGCAAAAACTAATAATGCCTTTTTTCAGGTTCCATAATTTTAAAATGCTTTAATAGAAATAACATCAGAATTGGTGAAGCTGGAAAGAATTTAAGTAAGTTTCCTTCAGTTTCAGCTTTACCCTTGATGGAAAATTCTGTGTAAAAGCTACCTAATTTCTTTAATTTTCAGTTTTCATTGTAAATCTTCAAATCTGGAGTTCCAATAAAGAAGAAAATAGATGAATTGCATAACCATTAAAATATGTATTTTCAAGTATGAAGCCTTCTAAAATTAAATGACATTCATTCATCCAAACTAATAATATTTTATATCAGAAAAACTTTATTGGTACTTGGGATGCATCAGAGAACAAAAATCAAGATCCTTGTCCTTGCTTATGTGATCAGGAAATCTAATAAAACTGAATAAACTTAAAAATCTAGAATAATAGTCTATGCTACACATATTCATCACCATTATATTCTGAAATAATTATCTGAATCAAAATAATACAGTTAAAAAGAAACCATAAATATTTCTAAATTCAATTCTCTTGGATTCTGAAACCACCATGTGTTTGGTATATATTTGGCAAGACCATGATAAACATGCTGATTTAATCAGACCTATCCTCAAAACAATTCCAACTTAAAAAGAAAATTAGAAATAGCTCTGGTTTAAGGAAATTACATATGAATCAGTCTGTTGAGTTAAATAAACTTTCAATGTCATAAAAGCATCCATTATTACAATTACCCTGCCTCATGTAAATCACTTATTTTCAGAGTGATTTACATGAACAAGGACATTGTCTGAAGTTCTAAATGTTTCATTTCACATGGGTATCAAAACTGTTGGCAGGACATCACTTTATACAAAGTGAGTAGTCTAACTTGACAGGACTGAACTGTCGTTTTTTTGGCAACAAGGTCTGCATTCTTTTCTCCACACTATTCAATAAGTATTTTCAGTATTGATGATCATTCTTTTATGTCTGAACACTTTCTTGGTATTTAAAAGGATTTAATAGAGTTATTTACCAAGTAGACTACATATCATCTGTTATTACATTTTTCATATTATACATATATGCATTTTAATTCATTTGTGTAAAATAAATATGTGGAAGAATAAATTTATGACCATAGCCCTCAACTGTAGAAAGACTCCAGATAGAATCTGCATACCTCTTAGCATGGAACATCAGGTCCTTGGTAGACCAACCTAGCTGGCACATGACAGATACTGAACATAGATTTTATCTTCATGTTATTCACAGAGGGATTTTTTCCTTCCAGGTCATTATCAGGATTAGCGAGCTGGCAGTTTCATATTGTGTCACATGCTTCCCTCCTTTGGAAACTGTCTATCGAAGAATAGCAAGGTTTGGCACAAAATCACAAGACCAGAAGTCAGAAGATATGGTTCTGAGTCTCTCATCTGCGTCTTGCTTACGCGAGGCTATAATTTGCTATAAACATAGCTTCTGTATCTCCCATGAGGCTACTGCCTTCTCAAAATACTTGGTAGAACTTGTGAAGATCAGAATCAAAATCAGATAATGCAGTTGAATATGTTTTGAAAAATGGGAAATGTTTTCCCTTCATATTTTCCCAATGATTAAGAACAGTACCTGACATCTTGCAAGTATGCAACTGGTATTTGGAAGTGAAGTGAAGTGAAGTCACTCAGTCGTGTCTGACTCTTTGCACCCCTGTGGACTGTAGCCTACTGGGCTCCTCCGTCCATGGGATTTTCCAAGCAAGAGTACTGGAGTGTGTTGCCATTTCCTTCTCCAGGGAATCTTTCTAAACCAGGAATCAAACTTGCATGCCCTGCATTAACAAGTGGGTTCTTCGTCACTGAACCACAAGGGAAGACCCAGAGACAAGTTTAATCATTCTAAAAGAACACTCAATAACCTAAAATTAGAGTGACCAAGTACTTCTAAATACTAGAGAGAGAACTAGAACTGAGCACACATACACAGCACTAACACTGAGACTTGGCTAAAATTCTGCTTAAAAACCTATCATTTCCCAGATCCTCAGACTCCATGAAGCTGGAAATTTGCTCTTCCTCTGCCTGACACAACACTAGCACTTTGTTTATGTAGATGTTGAACAAAATGTACTCTGGTTTGGAAAAATATTCATGCATGGCTACATCAGTAGAAAGTCGACACACTGAATTATAAGAAGCCCCAGTTGGTTTTCCCTTCTTTGGTTCTGGAAATTCTGGCAGCAACCCCCGAAAGAGTCCTTTCAGAGGAAACAGTTCATTTCAAAGAAGATAGCTAGAAATACTGATGTTTGTCATTCCCTAGATCAACAATGTGATACCATATATTGAGACCATAGTTCAGTGAAGTCTATCAGTTATTAAGACTTTGACCCAGAGACCCTCCCAACAGCAGAGAGTCAGGGAACACTAGTCTTGAGAAAAGTTTTTAAGATAAATAACAAAAACAAATAGCAAAAATTTTTATAAAGATGACAGAATATGCTGTGAACAGCAAACTGAAAATAAATCAGTAACTTACCACTCAGAGAAGTAAGAATAGATATTAAACTGGAACAATTTATTCAAAAAAGAGTTAAACTTTGAAGTGAATTAGCATCATGGAGTTATAATGAATCCCTCTTCTTATGCCAGTTTTAAAACAATGATTTATATACCTATTCAGAAACAAAAGGACATTAGCAGATGTTGCATGTTATAGCCCCATGCACCGAGGTGTCTGGGAGGATTCTCACTCATTTGTGAATCCAATAATAGACAGTCAGAATTCAGAATGTACTGAGGAAAGTAGGGAAGAAGGGAATTTGCCCAGATCCCTCTCACTGTGGTCAGGATAAAATCTGGAACGTTTCAGTTCAGTTCAGTCACTCAGTCAAGTCCGACTCTTTGCGAACCCAGGGACTGCAGCATGCCAGGACTTCTTCTCCATCACAAATTCCTGGAACTTGCTCAAACTCATGTCCATCGAGTTGGTGATGCCATCCAGCCATCTCATCTTCTTCCGTCCCCTTCTCCTCCTGCCCCCAATCCCTCCCAGCATCAAGGTCTTTTCCAATGAGTCAACTCTTCCCATGAGGTGGCCAAAGTATTGGAGTTTCAGCCTCAGCATCAGTCCTTCCAGTGAACACCCAGGACTGGTCTCCTTGTCTAACTCTATGGGACCCTACACACCATAGCTGCCCTGTCTATGGGATTCTCCAGGCAAGGATACTTGAGTGCATTGCCATACGCCTCTCCAGGGCATCTTCCCAACCCAGGGATCGAACCTATATCTCTTATGTCTCCTGCATTGGCAGGTGCGTTCTTTATCACTAGCGCCACCTGGGAAGCCATATGCAGAGTACATTATGTGAAATACCACTTAATTATAAAATTGTTAGAGAAACTAAAATGGAGAAGTCTTATTCATACTTCAGAAGCAGGAGAGCAGGTCCTGACCTTGCTTCAGACCTGCCTGAACACTGACTGGATTCCCTGCCTGTCCACAAGCTCAGCAAGACAGTAGGAGCTTTAGATAAGAAAGGGAGTGCATCTTAGAATGGCCCCTGGAGGTCTGGCCGATTGCTTGGGGCATAACGAAATCCTGTGATTCACAAGATAAAACAAACAGCTTTGTAAAAAGCAAAAGTTTAAAGTAAAATCAGAACTGCATGCTTGCACACAAACTGATGATGATATCATTTTTCGGAATGGGATTATATGAGAGAACCCCTAAAACTGAAATTTGGAGTCTTGCCCCTGGAGAGGTCACACTGCCCAGGATCTGTTCCCTACTGGGACTCCAGATTGCTGTCAACAATGGCCTTCTCTACACTGTTTAAATCTGAATGTTGGTCTGTCCAATTGGGTGGTGTTATGCTCTTATTCTTTTCTTTTGTTTCTATTTATCTTTTCTTTTAATGATTGTATATTGAAATTAAGTCAAATAATCCTCTATTAAATATTGAAATTGTTTATCCTGTGTGTGATGAATGGTTTCTTTTGTTAACAAATCCTTGGAACCTAAAACAAAAGTAAAACTTTCAGCAAAACATAAATTGGCCCTATGAGCAGGATTTGTGAAATAAAAGGGAAAAGAAAGAGGTTAAGACTATTCAACTTCTTTTTTTTCCTTGATGGGAAAGTTTGCCTTATTGCTCATGAGTTACTGAATGGGGCATATCCACTGGCCTATGTCAGAACTGGGACCCCAAATTAAAGTGGGCCAAACCTTTAGAAGTTATTGAATGTTTGCCACTTGTGCCACTTGAAGAAGAATAAGAATGTACCACCATGCTGTGTTGGAGAGATTGGATCCTCCTCTCTGCGTACTGTAAGGTACATGAAGCCAAATTAAAATTGATTGAAAAGTTAAAACTGGAGAAAGAATTATGCAATCTGCAAGGATGACATTCCACATTACAATGTCAAAATTAGATTTTAACTGACCATGTCTCTGATTTCCAGTTGGTAGCTGAAAAAGCCACAGTAAAGATTGCATAAGCTAAATATTGAAAGTCACATGGCTAGGTTAACAAAAAAAAAAAAAAAAAAGAAATGGGTAAGGAAGGATAGACTTGGACCCTGATGCTTGGGATGAGAGATTAATCCCTGGAAAATTCAGGAGTTTGCTCAAGCTGTAAAGTTTTTGATAATACAATGGGTTAAAGGACATAGAGAAATTTTATCTAAGGCCAAACAAAAGAAAATGGAATTTAAAACTCTCCAAACAAAAAGGGAGGCTCAAAAAATTTATAGGGCCATTTGGTTTCTGGTGACAGTATATTTCACAATTTGGCCAGATGGTAAGTCCATTTTACAAAGTAACTTGATGTGAAGAAACTTTTAAGGAAAGAAAATCTAAATGAGATAAGAGTTTTTAGATAAAGTCTATTAAGAATAACCATACTTGAGAAATGTCTACCTAAAACAGTTTCTCCAGATTTTGGTCACTTGAATTTCTAGGGTTGTGCTAAGTTGAGTTAAATGATGGAAGTTTATTAAATAATTAGGCCATTTCCAAATAAGAAGTTTTAGCATTACTAACTAAACACTGGCTTCCTTTTATAGAGAAACAAAACATTTAGCACTAGTAATGTATACGCTTGGTATCATCCTGAGGTGTTCTCTATAAGAAAGCAAATATTTTTACAAATTATCACTGATATTTATGTTTGCCAATCTACAGAATGCTAATATAAAGGATAGTTCATGGCTTATGGAAAGTGTGTTTTTAGTAGAGAAGGTATGAGGAATGGAATTGAATTTTGTTAAGGGTGCAGAAAGTAGGTCTGATTTACAGGTGTCTATTTCTGAATGGGAAAATAAAGTGATAAATATAGAAAGTGTTAAAAAAATTTTTTGGTGGAAAGTGGACCCTAAGAAAAGAATTTTATGCATGGTACACGTTTTCTTGGGATGTCGAACTGCCTTTGATGACAGATTTTATGTTTCTTTGCGTCTTAAGTGATTTGATCTGTATTTGCCTTTGAAATCTTTTATTATCTCTTTGGCTGACTGAATAACTGTTGTTTAATAGTAACCTGTAATCTTATCTGACTGAGTATTCTAAACTTTGTTTTTTTGACAGAGCTTCCTAAAATCAAATTCTAATGAAGCTCTTTTGACTTTTAGCTAACTTTGTAGTGCTTCAGAGGGTCTCTGAAGCATCCCAAAGAAAGATACTGGACTAATTAGGTTATTTGGTATGTTAAAGGTACATGGGAATTTCTATCAGATAAGGTTATGTTGTATATCAGACTGGAATTTGTTTTTTTTCTCTCGGTTAAGAGAGCAAAGTTTTCTTGGGATGTACCTTTTGATAACAGACTATGTAAATTTCTTTACCTTTATACTTGTTTTTTAAAAACCTTTGGTACTTTGGTAAAGTACATGTGCTGCTGAAGCGAGCACATGGTACTTTGGTAAAGTAAATAAATATTATTTCACAATGATCTATGAAGATTGTACAGACAGATAAAGGTCATTCTGCTTCTACAGAAAAATTAACCCCTGATTATCACTTTCACTATCCTGATATTCTTAGGACACAGCAACAGTCTACTCCTAAATCAAGGATTTAAAGATGGATAAACAATAGTTGTAAATCAAACAGTCAGGGCTATGAGAAATCCAAGAAGGCTGCTTGGCTTTTTCCTGTGTGCTCATTTGCTTCAGTCATGTCTGACTCTTTGTGACCCCCATGGACTGTAGCTCGACAGGCTCTTCTGTCCATGGGATTCTCCAGGCAAGAATACTGGAGTGGGTTGCTACGCCCTCCTCCAGGGGACCTTCTCAACTCAGGGGTCAAACCTGAGTCTCTTATGTCTCCTTCGTTGGCAGGTGGATTCTTTACCACTAGTGCCACCCGGGAAACCCTTGCTCCCTCACAAAGCTCATTTTTTATTTGATAGGATAAAGCTTTCCCTGGCTTCAGGGTTAATGCCTTCACATACACAGAAAAAAAAGTAAATAAAAATTATGTTTCACTGAATAGTAAATTCTAGTTTTGTTAATTGAAATCTATGTTGACTAAGACTTACTTCCCAGGTTTACTTCTTTGCTGTTATGTTTTATTGCTAAAATTTTGATTGAGTTATTTTAAAGTTTATCTCAGTAGTCTATCTTTGAATAGAGATCAAATAGCCTCTGAGCTACAGCCAGGAGACACAAAAATTAAATGTATCTATCTATATGCTAATTGGAGCTTATGGCAAAAACAAGACAAAAGGGTGCCCTTGGATTTCTGGAGTAGGAAATTTCCAGAGGTCATAAAGAATTATACTAATAGTGGTCATTCTGATGAATTACAAGTAGCATATCAGGTTGTAAAACAATAAAATTTAACCGAATGCCATATACATATATATATATGTATGTATATGTATGTATATTATTGGTCAGAAAACAATGAATTGGCTACTTGGCTACCCCTATGGGTAAAGAATACCTGGGAAATTCACTCCAAAGAACTATGGGGAAAGGAATTTTGGTCTGACATTTGGGAAATTGTTCACACTACTAATGTTTTAGTCCTTCATGTGGACGCTCATGGTGAAATCGTTAGGTTTCATTTCCAGGGCTCTGAAGAGTTCCAGCACCACAGGCCTTTATGTCTCAACAGTGGAATGGAATTTAGTGAGTAGCAAAGTAATAGATAAGAAGTGATTTATTAGAATGAGATGCTTGTAAGGTTAACAAATGGGCAGGCAAGAGTGGGGCTGCCCCCAGGACTCAGTGGGTTATATTTTTATAATCCAAGGAAGAGAGGGGAGGAGGAGATCTTCTTTGTCTTTCTTGAGTAGATGTGTATTTCCATCTTCCTCCCCCAAGTAAGGAAGAGAAGTTTTCTTATCTTTATATGGTCAGGCCAGGACTGTCATAGCACTTTCGAAAAATATTTTCAGGTCTCAGTACAATAAGTGTCTTTCATTCTGAAAAGTCACCTTTCCATAAATGATTGTTTTTTGTGTGCACAGAGCATGCTTGGGGGGTCATTACTTGATGACACTACTGGGCAAGTCTTAGGTCTTATTCTTTACTATTGTTTTCTTTCTTTTTTTGGTGGGGGGTGGGGGTGCTGGTATTGTGCAAAGAATGTGTTATAGGGGCCAAAAAGCATCTTTTAGGAGTTATTAACTTACTGAAATCACAGGGAAGGATGTGAGTCTCATGACACCATTGTTTTATTTTTTAGGGGCAGGTGTTGTGCTTTTGTTGCATGTATTTCTGCTAAGCAAGGTAGCTTGATTTTATTGTTAAGCAAGCCAATCTGACTTTAATGCTAAGTGACCTGTTTTGCTTTATAAGTCAAGCAAGCTCATCTTATTTTGTAGAATAGCTGTTTTTGTTAAGAGTCATTTCATTGTTTAGGAGGGATATAACATTATTGCTATCATTTTAAAGCTTTTTGAATACATATTGTTAGAGCCTCAGTGTGAACTACATTTTCAAGACCTGGCATAAAGATGTTTGCTAAATGATCATACCACTGAAACACAGACCAGCTCCATCTAGCTTGCTTCATAGGAAGGTTGGTTGGAGAGTGACTTATCAAGAGTTAATCTTTTTTATCTTTATCTTTCTAATTTTGTGATCTTGCAGTCTGATAAATACATAATAAATTGGTACATCAAGCAAAATCATGAAAAAAAAAAAAAAAGAAATTAAAACATGTCCTTGGGCCCAAGAAAATCCTAAAGTGCATCAGTCCAGATATCCTGGTGGAAGCCATAGCCAAAGATTTTGCTGCATATCCACTGGGCACCATTTGGAGCTGTCTGATATATTCCAGGCCTTCTTTCCTAGTTAATTCCAAACCAGTTAGTATTTCTAAGAACTGTTGTGTTGTGACAGGAGTCCCTACGTAACCACCCCGTAATTCTATTCAGATTTCTTTGTTCACCCAAGAGTGGATTTTTCTGTTCCCAGCACAAAAGGGCTCTGCCGTTTAGTGTACAATATACTGGAGTGAGCCAAATAAAACTGTCCTAAATTTGTAATGCATTTCTAGACCCCAATTTCTTGGTTTTGTCTTTAACTTTAGGGTAGGCTGTCCAGTGAGCCAGACATATTGTCTTATTATATAAAACTTTCACAGAATATCCTAGATCTTGCACTGGGGCCCAAGGACATATATTAACTTTTTTGAGCCATTATCTAGCCAACCTTCCTATCCAACCTATGTGTCTACCATCATCAACAATATTTATATCCTTGAAACTTGGGCTTTTGAGTAAAATCAATCTGCCAATCTTCCCCTAGGTAGCTTCTTTGGAGTTGAACAGGTTTAAATTATGGAGAGAGAGCTAGTATTGGTTTGGGGTTATTTCATAAGCAGGTGTATCATGATTTGTTGATCTGGTCCACCACCATTTTTATTCCCTTTCCCATAAACTGCAACAAATACCAAAGTGTTTCACCTCCATAATGGGTAGCCTCGTGTAAAGTTTTCATTAATTTCCACTGTTGGGCTTGTGGAACCATAATCCTTTTATTTAGCATGTACCATCTCCTTTGATTTATTAATCCTTTACTTTTAGCCCAGTCCTCCTCTTCCTTGGTATAACAAGGTTGTGGCATTTCTTCTACTAGGCTAGTGAATTTTAAAACTGCCTGAATATTATCTGTTAATTTACAAGCTACTCTTTCTGCTTCCTGATCAGCTCAATAATTTCCCTTTCTAGTTTCTGATCTAAAAGCTATGTCCCCCCCCAAAAAATAAAAATAAAAATAAAAGCTATGTCCCTTACAGTACATCACAGCTATTTCTTTAGGGTTCTATATGGCTTCTAGTAAGTCAAGGATTTTGTTTTCATACTTAATAGGGGAATTCTTTGAATCTAGCATACCCTTTTCCCTCCAAATAGTGGCATAAGCATGGAGAATCAAAAAGGTATACTTAGAATCCATATAAATTGTAGCTTTTTTCCTTTTGCCAGTTTAAGTGCTTTGGTTAATGCAGTAATTTTGGCCTTCTGGGCTTAAATCCCCATAGGAAGAGGTCCAGATTTTATAGTGTAATAAACACTCACTACAGCATATCCTGCCTTTCTTTTTCCTTCCTTAATAAAACTGCTTTAATTTGTATATCATTCAACATCAGGATTATTAAGTGGAGCTTCTTTAAGTCAAGTCTACTAGAATTGTGGTGGTGGTTTAGTTAGTTGCTGGTTCAATTCAGTTCAGTTGCTCAGTCATGTCTAACTCTTTGCAACCCGATGGACTGTGGCATGCCAGGCTTCCCTGTCCATCAGCAACTCCCGGAGCTTGCTCAGACTCACGTCTGTGTCACTGATGCCGTCCAATCATCTCATCCTCTGTCATCCCCTTCTCCTCCTGCCTTCAGTCTTTCCCAGCATCAGGGTCTTTTCCAATGAGTCAGTTCTTTGCATCAGGTGGCCAAAGTATTGGAGTTTCAGCTTCAGCATCAATCCTTCCAATGAATATTCAGGACTGATTTCCTTTAGGATTGACAGGTTTGATCTCCCTGCAGTCCAAGGGACTCTCAAGAGTCTTCTCCAACACCACAGTTCAAAAGCATTAATTCTTCAGTGTTCAGCTTTCTTTATGGTCCAACTCTTACATCCATACATGACTACAGGGAAAACCATAGCTTTGACTGAATGGACCTTTGTCAGCAGAGTCCGAGAGAACACTCACTACAGCATATCTTGCCTTTCTTTTTCCTTCCTCAATAAAACTGTTTCCATTTGTATATATTCAACATCAGGATTATTAAGTGGAGCTTTTTAAAGTCAGGTCTACTAGAATGGTGGTGGTGGTTTAGTTGCTAAGTCATATCCAATTCTTTGTGACCCCATGGATTGTAGCCTGTCAGGCTCTATGGGTTGTCCCAGGCAAGAACACTGGAATGGGTTGCCATTTCCTTCTCCAGGGGAACTTTCTGACCCAGGGATCAAATGCACGTCTCCTGCCCTCTAGTAAAGGGCTTCCCAGGCAGGCAGATTCTCTACTACTAAGTCACCTGGGAAGCCCTTTACTAGAATAAACTTGTTCAATAGTCTGTATACACTCATGAAGCAAAGATTTTTCTTCCTGATTTCCTTCTATATATAAACTGGGCGTAAAAATTGCCAGCTTTAAAATTTGGCACACCTTCAGATCTACTTCTGAAATGTCCAAGGAAAGGGCTTGATACTTAATGATAAATCCCCAGCTATCTAGTGGTTTCCTTTTGCTTCAAAAACTGAAATCACTTGGTGAAGTGTGAATATTGTCATCCTCTGGCCCAGGGTCAATTTAGTAGCCTCAGTTACTAGTAAGGCAGTTGCTACCACTGCCCATAAGCAAGGTGGCCATCCTGTTGCTATTTGATCCAAACTCTTAGATAGATAGGCACCCAGTTGATAGGTAGGTTAACATGCCAAGAGCCATACCTAAATGCTGGATTGACACACAAAAATTCATAACCCGTCCTTCAGTTACAGAATTAAGCAACCTCAAAGCTGGAGGATCTAATAATTTTTCTTTAGAGTTTGAAAGGCCTGTTCTTCTATATTTCCTCCATTTAATGAACCAGTTTCTGCGGTTTGTTTTAGGAGCTCATATAACGGTTTGGCATCTAGCCCATAGCCAAGAATCCAAATCTGACAATGTCCTGTTACCTCTAAAAAGGCCATAAGCTATTTTACTGTTTTTGGTGGCTTTGACTTTTGAATTAATGTTATTCTATTAGCAGACATAGCCCATTTTTCCTAGGGCAAACACACATCCTAGATAATGTACATTTTGTTTAGAAATTTGTACTTTAGATTTTGATACTGCATAGCCTTTTTTCCACAACTGAATTATAGCTTTAAGAGTTTTTTTCATCTGATGCTCTTTTTTTAGAAGAATTCACTATTAAAAGGTTATCCACATATTGTAGAATGGCTCCGTTTATTAATTTTAGTCCTCTTAAATCTTGTGCTAAGGCATTTCCAAAAATATGTGGGTGATCCCTGAATCCTTGTGGAAGCCTACTCACTTTGAGTTTTGTTCAACGTTTCTTCTCTAGCTGCTTTATGTGTAAGCTTTGTTGTTTATTTGAGATTTTTTCTTATTTTCTGAGATAAGATTGGTTGTATTGCTATAAAACTTCCCTCTTATAACTGCTTTTGCTGTCTCCCATAGGTTTTGTATCATAGCGTTTTTATTGTCATTTGTCTCTAAGTATTTTTTTTATTTCTCTTTGATATTTTCAATGATCCACTGAGGTTTCCCAGGTTGCACTGGTGGTAAAGAAGACAGTTGCCAAAGCAGGAGACTTAACAGGTCTACCAGGGTCAGGAAGATACCCTGGCAGCCCACTCCAGTATTCTTGCCTGGAAAATCCCATGGACAGAGGAGCCTCGCAGGCTACAGTCCATAGGGTCACAAAGAGCTGGACACAACTTAGCACTCAATGCACAGGCAATAGTGAAGGATGGGGTGCCTGGTGTGCTGCAGACCACAGGGTCACAAAGGTCACAAAGTCACAAAGATAGTGACTGAACAACAACAACAAACAACAACTGGTTATTTAGTAACCAATTATTTAGACTTCATATGTTTGTGGATCTTTTTTACACTTTTTTTTTCTCAAAATTGATTTCTAATCTCTTGTGCTGAGGTTGGGAAAGTTGATTTATTTGCTTTTAGTTTTCTTAGGTATACTAAGGCTTGATTTTTGGCCCAAGGTGTAGTCTATCCTGGAAAATGTTTCACATTACTTGAGAAGAAAGTGTATTCAACTGCTTTCAGATGGATTGTCCTATAAATGTCAATTAAGTATATCTTGTCTACTGTGTTATTAAGGCTTGTGTTTCTGTATTGACTTTGTATCTGGATGATTTGTACAATGGTGTAATGTGGTGTTAAAATCTTCTGCTATTATTTTGTTACTTTCAATTTCCCTTTTATGTTTGTTAGCATTTGGCTTATATATTAAGGTGTTCCTAAGTTGGATGCACATATATTTATAATTGTTATACTTTTTCTTGTACTGATCCTTTGATAATTTTGTGGTGTCATTTCTTGTCTCTTATAACAGTCTTCATTTTAACATGTATTGTGTCTAATATGAGTATTGCTACTCCAGCTTTATTTTGGTTTCCATTCACATGGGACATTTTTTGCATCCCTTCACTTTCAGTCTGTCTGTGTCCCTAGATCTGAAATGGATCTCACATAGAAAGCATTTATGCGATTCTTATCTTTATATCCTCAGCCAGTTTATCAGTCTGTCTTTTGAATGGAACATTTAATCCAGCAAGAGAGAAAGGGAAAGATATACACAACTGAATGGAGAGTTCCAGAGAATAGCAAGGAGAAATAAGAAAGGCTTTTTAAATGAACAATGTAAAGAAATAGAGAAAAACAATAGAATAAGAAAGACTAGAGATCTCCTTAAGAAAGCTGGAGATATCAACAGAAGAATTTATGCAAGGATGGCCATGATAAAGGACAAAAATGGTAAGGGTCATACAGAAGCAGAAGAGATTAAGAAGAGGTGGCCAGAACACTCAAAGAACTATACAAAAAGAGTCTTAATAACCCCAATAACTACGATAGTATAGTCACTCACCTAGAGCCAGACATCTTGGAGTGTGAAGTGAAGTGGGCCTTAGGAAGCATCACTACAAACAAAGCTAGTGGAGGTGATGGAATTCCAGCTGAGCTATTTCAAATCTTAAAAGATAATGCTGTTAAAGTGCTGCCCTCAATAAGGCAGCAAGTTTGGAAAACTTGACAGTAGCCACAGGACTGGAAAAGGTCAGTTTTCATTTTAATCCCAAAGAGGGCAGTGCCAAAGAATATTCAATCTACCATACAGTTGTGCTCATTGCACGTGCTAGTAAGATTATGTTCACAATCCTTCAAGCTAGGCTTCTCCAGTACATAAACCTAGAATTTCCAGATGTACAAGCTGGGTTTAGAAAAGGCAGAGGAACCAGAAATCAAATTGCCAACATTCATTGGATCATAGAGAAAGCAAGGGGATTCCAGAGAAGCATCTACTCTGCTTCACTGACTACACTAAAGCCTTTATATACACAGCATATATACAATTGTGTGGATTACAACCAACTGTGGAAAATTCTTAAAGAGATCAGAATACCAGACCACCTTACTCATCTCTTCATAAACTTGCATACAGGCTAAGAAACAACAGTTAGAACCAGATGTGGAACAACTGATTGGTTCAAAATTATGAAGGGAATACAAGGCTGTATAATGTCACCTTGCTTATTTAACTTGTATAGAGAGTACATCATGTGAAATGTTGGGTTAGATGAAGCACAAGCTGAAATCAAGATTGTCAGGAGAAATATCAACAATCTCAGATATGCAGTTGATACCACTCTAATGGTAGAAAGTGAAGTGGAACTAAAAAGCCTCTTGATGAGGGTGAAAGAGGAGGGTGAAAAAACTGGCTTATAACTCAATATTCAAAACACTAAGATCATGGCATCCAGTCCCACTACTTCATGGCAAATAGAGGGGGAAAAAGTGGAAGCAATGACAGATTTTTTTTTTTTGGAGGGGGCTCCAAAGTCACTGAGGATGGGGACCTTAGCCATGAAATTAAGACACTTGCTTCTGGGAAGGAAAGCTATGACAAACCTAGATAGCATATTAAAAAGCAGAGAGATCACTTTGCCAACCAAGGCCCCGTTAGTCAAAGCTTTGGATTTCCAGTAGTCGTGTATGGATGTGAGAGTTGGACCATAAAAAAGACTGAGCACCAAAGAATAGATGCTTTCAAATTGTGGTCCTGGAGAAGTTTCTTGAGAGTCTCTCGGACTGCAAAAAACCAGTCAGTCCTAAAGGAAATCAACCCTGAATATTTATGGAAGGACAGATGTTGAAGCTCCAATACTTTGACCACCTAATAAGAAGAATGGACTTATTGGAAAAGACCTTGATGCTGGGAAAGATTGAAGGCAAAAGAAGGATGCAGCAGAGAATGAGATGTTTGATAGCATCACTGACTCAATGGACATAAATTTGAGCAAACTCTGGGAGACAGTGAAGTCTAGAGAAGCCTGGCATGCTGCAGTCCATGGAGTCACAAAAAGTCAGACAGGAGTTAGCGACTAAACAACAACAACAACCATATAGATACATATATATATATGTACATATATATATTATATATATAATATGTAAAATCCCTTATGATGTTCCTAAGTCATAGATGTTCTTAAATCAAATCCCTTATACAGTGGAAGTGACAAATAGACTGAAGGGATTAGATCTGATAAATAGAGTTCCTGTAGAACTATGGACAGAGGTTCATAATATTGCACAGGAGGTGGTGACCAAAACCATGTCCAAGAAATAATAATGTAAGAAGGAAAAATGGTCGTCTGAGGAGGCCTTACGTATAGGTGAGAAATGAAGAGACATGAAAGGCAAGGGAGAAAGGAAAGATACACCCAATGGAATGCAGAGTTCCAAAGAATAATAAGGAAAGATAAGAAAGTCTTTTTAAGTGAAAAATGCAAAGAAATAGAGGAAAACAATAGAGTAAAAGACTAGAGAAGAAAATTGGAGATACCAAGGGAACATGTCAAGCAAATATTGGCACAATAAAGGACAGAAACAGTAAGAACCTTACAGAAGCAGGAGATTAAGAAGAGGTGGCAAGAATACACAGAAAACTGTACTCTCTCTATATATATGTGTGTATATATATATATACATATATATATATATATGTATGTATGTATGTATGTATACACATATGTATACCTTCCTATATAAATGAGTTTTCTAAAGAAAATCAATCCTGAATATTCATTGAAAGGATTAATGCTGAAGCTGAAGCTCCAATGCTTTGGCCATCTGATGTGAAGATGTGAAGAGCCCACTCATTAGAAAAGACCCTGATGCTGGGAGTGATTGAAAGCAGGAGGAGAAGGGGCAACAGAGGATGAGATGGTTGGATGGTATCACCAAATCAATGGACATGAGTTTGAGCAAACTCTGGGAGATGGTGGTGGACAGGGAAACCTGGCATGCTGCAGCCAATGGGGTCGCAGAGTCGGACTTGACTGAACAACTGAACAACAGAAACAAATACTAGAGAAAAACACACAGACCAAGAAACATCATAAATCATTAGCTAGAGACATGATTCTTCTAGCTAAAAGAGAACAGTGCTTTTTATACTGTGTTCATGTTTATGTTGTCATACAGAGGTTATGCTAACTGTATAATAACATTGGTGTTTGCAATATCTGGAATACAGTTCTAATTATATCTGTCTTATTTTCTGTGTTTTTGGCCTTCAGAAATTTGTCCAGCCCATATAGGGCTAAGTAAATACCAGTTGCAGAAATGGATGTTTGATTTATTGATTATTTGGATGACTAAAGGTAAACAGAATAAATAACTTGGGAAGTGAAGGGTGTAATGGAAAGAAAGACTTTTGTGTGTCTTCTCTACTTTCAATACTTTCCTTTCTGACACTTTTGTGTGGAGGTTTCTTTCCCTTAAAAAGCAGTCTTCAACTCTCCAGACACTAGGTTGGCATCTTATAACTTAATTCAGTTCTCACTCTATCTCCTTGGAAAAAGCCTAACAAACCAGAGGTTAAGGGTTCAGTCTCATAAGACTGACACCACCTCAGATGACAACTACAAGCGTATGTAACCACCTGTGCTTCTAATCTACTGTCTTAAATTGGAGTTTCCATTGATCCCTTTCAAAAATTCAATTACATATTCTAGAGTTTCTCAGAGAACTCAGGAAAATATTTTACTTACTAAATGACTAGTATATAACTGAGGAACAACCAACTGGAAGAAATATTAATACATAAGCGATATATATAGGAAGAGGCCATTAGTCATTGCTGATTAATTAAACCTCTAATCTCTCTTTTCCCTGGAGATCTAAGAGGGAAGATTTCAATAATTCCAAATTTCTATTGGTATGGTTAGTTTCCTGGTAATCAGCCCCCATCCTTATGGCATTCCATGAATAACCTCGTTAACATATAAATTCAGGTATGGCTTAACGGGATTCTTTATGAATAACAAAAGACACCTGCAAGGCTCTTTACATTTAAGTAATTCTAAAGCTTTTAGAATCTCTGTACCAAGGAATGGGGATGAAGACCAAATATATATTTCTTATTAACATCACAATATCATAAAATGTTAGAAACATTTGTTTGGGCATCAGGATAAAATGTTCTTTTCCTATTTTTTATTTTTTTCCAGTAGCTTTCCCAGCATCTACTTATTCTTTTCTGGATGCTTTCAATCTGATCTCAGCAAAGTGATCTTGAGAAACCTGCATCAGATCAAGTCACTTTATGCTCAAAACTCTGTCATCACACTTCACATGCCACTTTAAGACCCAATGTATTATGACACTTTGACCCTCAAGTCATTTTCTCCTGCCTCCAATGCATTTACTCTGGTGCTGCAGGTCCTATTATCTGCTGGTGATCTTCTGTCCCTATTTTGTGGAAGTTCCCCAGTCCAAGTCCTTTGCTTCTACCCTAACCCAGGCCTGGTTCTCATCCTTACATCTGTGTGGTCCTCTGTTTCAGGTCTTTTCTCAAAGTCTAACTTCTCAGAAGGATCTATTCTTTAGGAATTGATGAATTTATATTTTTCATTTTCCTTAACACTATCAGTCATACACATTTATTTTATTATGTGTTTCTCTCCTTCCCACTAGACAGTAAGATCAATATGAACAAGAGCATTTGCCTATTTTGTTTTCTATGTAGTTCCAAAATATAAAATCATGCCTGATACATGGTACTTTTTGTTGAATATTTAAATAAATGATTATTAAAGAGTCACTACACAGTCAATAAAATGAATTGTTTTGGTTTTCAAGATGATGCATTTTTAGTAGAATTCCTATAAAATATAGCCATATATGTTCTATAAAATGTTCTAGTAGAAGTTTTACATCTAAATATGTTCTTTAAAATGTGCTAAAGTGGTATAAAATTTAAATGCCATGCTTGTGTTTATCTTCAATCTGAATTAATATCCCTATAAGATAGAACTCACCCACATTTTCTAATAAATAACTTATTTCTAGGATCTAGCCATGTATCAAAATTACCTAAGATCCAACAGCAATACAAATTTTACATCTTAATTATTGAGGTTTTACATGTCAAAATCTGAGAAAATCACTTTTGAAAAATTAATATTATTTTCAAAAAGAAAACTCACCACTATCTCTCCTCTGAGTCTGGTTTGTATTCATTATGTCCCCGTTATAGTGTAAAAGATAACTGTAACTTCAGATGCTATTTTCCATCCAGAGATTATATTGTGGATGGCAATGATATAGTTTGAAATCACCTTGTGTTACACAGGTAAAAGTACAGAAAACCATTATATGTGACTTTTACTTAGCAGCAAGTTTTCATCTGTTATCAGAAAAACTGTGTATTAAAATGCACAGTAGGTTAGTCTCCAAAATATACAAATAGCTCATGAGGCTCAACACCAAAAAAACAAAACAAAAAACCAGCCCAATCAAAAATGAGCAGTCCTAAGTAGATATTTCTTTAAAGACATACAGATGGCCAAGAAACCCATGAAAAGATGCTCAACATAACTAATTATTAGAGAACTGGAGATCAAAACTACAGTGATATATTACCTCACAATGATCAGAATGGACATCATCAAAAAACCTGCAAACAATAAATACTGGAGAGGATGTGGAGAAAAGGGAATACTGTTGCACTGTTGATGGGAATGTAAATTTGATATAGTCGGTATACAGAACAGTATGAAGGTTCCTTAAGAAACTAAAAATAGAATTACCATATAACCCAGCAATCCCACTATGGAGTATATACACTGAGAAAAGTATAATTCAAAAGGACACATACACCCCAAAGGTCATTGTAGCACTATTTACAATAGCCAGGACATGGAAGCCACTTAAATGTATATCAACAGCTAAAAGGACAAAGAAGTGGTACATATGCACAATGGAATACTACTCAGCCATAAAAAGGAATGAAATAAGATCATTTGTAGAGACATGAATGAATCAAGGGTCTGTCATACAGGGTGAAATGTCAGAAAGAGAAAGACAAATATATTAACGCACATATGTGGAATCTAGAAAAAATGGTAAAGATGAACCTATTTGCAGGGCAGAAATGAGACACAGACAATAGAGAACAGAAGTCATAGGGGTAGGAGGGAGTGTGGGATGAATTGGGAGATTGTTATTGAGGTATATGCATTGCCAGGTATAAAACAGCTAGTGGGAAGCTGCTCTATAGCTCAAGGAACTCAGTTCTGTGTTCTGTGGTGACCAAGAGGACTGGGATGGGATGAGGGGTAGGACAGGGGGAGGAGTGAGAGGGAGAGCCAGAGAAAGGGGATGAAAGTGAAAGAGAAAGTTGTTTAGTCACGTCTGACTCTTTGCGACCCCGTGGAATTCTCCAACTCAGAATACTGGCTTGGGTAGCCTTTCCCTTCTCCAGGGGATCTTCCCAACCCAGGGATAGAACCCAGGTCTCCCGCGCTGCAGGCAAATTCTTTAGCAGCTGAGCTGCAAGGAAATCTCGAGAGGGGATATATGTATACACATAACTGATTCATTTTGCTGCACAACATTATAAAGCAACTACACCCGCCCCCCCCCCCACCCAAAGCTACTATTAAGTTATTATTTTGTTAAATTAACAAATATGTAATAGATTTAATTTAGTTTTAAATAAAACAAATTGTGCAAGGCAGAGAAATTTTCCCACCCCAAATCAGATTCCTCTGTCCTAATCCCCAGCCGATAAATATGTTGCCCTACTTGAAAAAGATATTTGCATTTGTGGTTAAGTTAAAGGCTGTGAGATGACGCAGTTATTCTGGAATGTCTCTTGTGCCTAATGTATGTACAAGGGCTCTTTTTAGAAGGAGACAGGAAAGAAGGGGGCAGGAATCAGAGGATGAGACATGACATTATGAAAAGATGCTGGTTTTGAAAATTACAGGGACCATAAGGCAAGGAATTGAATAGCCTCTAGAATCTGAAAGACTAGAAAATAAAATTTCTCCAAACAGTTACAAAAAGACGTATAGCCTCCTGACATCTTAATTTTAGCCCAACATGACCAGTTTTGGATTTGTGGTCTTCAGAACTGTAATGTATTTGTCATTTTAAGGCACTGAATTTGTGATCTTTGAGCAGCCACAATGAAATTATATAGCTTAAATAAATTTGTCAGATTTTAAGAAAAGTATAACTGAGATATGTTGTTGACTGTAAAATAGCAAGCATCCACGCAGTGTTTACTCTGTGTGACGGAACTTTCTGCATGTTCTAGTGTTTTAATGTAGTAACTCTTCACAGCTCCTCTTTGATGCAAATTATTGTAATTATCACCATCTTATAATCACACTCAAGTGATCTTATGATCACTTGTCACACTCAAGGAAAACTTGAATTTCTGGTCAAAAGATGTTAACAAAGTTACAAAATAACAAAATGAAGTCAATTATTTTCAGAAATTCTTTCTTTTTTAAATTTTTATTTGAAGATAATTGCTTTATAATATTGTGCTGGTTTCTGCCATACATCAACCTGTATGGCAGAGCATACATGTTGAGCATCTTTATAGCCACAGCTATACATATGTCCCCTCACTCTTGAACCTCATTCCCATCTTCCACCCCATCCCACCCCTCTAGGATGTCACAGAGCCTTGGGTTGAGCTTTATGTGTCACATAGAAATTCCCACTGGCTATCTATGTTACCTATGGTAACATACATATATCCATGCTACTCTGTCTTCATTCCACCCTCTTCTTTCCACACTGTGTTCACAAGTCTATTCTCTATGTCTGTGTCTCCATTGCTACCCTGCAAATAGGTTCATCAGTACCATCTTTCTAGATTACATGCACATGCATTAATATACAATATTTATGTTTCTCTTTCTGACTTTAATTCACTCTGTAAAATAGACTCTAGGTTCATCTACCTCATTAGGACTGACTCAAATGTGTCCTTTCTTAAAGCTGAGTAACATTCCATTCCCCTGGAGAAGGAAATGACAACCCACTCCAGTATTCTTGCCTGGGAAATCCCAAGGACAGAGGAACCTGGAGAGCTACAGTCCATGGAATCACAAAGAGTTGGACACAACTGAACGACTAAGCAAAAACAACATTCCATTATATGTATGTACCACAATTTCTGTATCCATTCATCTGTTGATGGACATCTAGGTGACTTCCATATCCTACCTACTGTAAAAACTGCTGCAGCAAACATTGGTGTACACACATCTCTTTCAATTATGATTTTTTCAGGGTATATGCCTAGTGGGATTGCTTGGTCATATGGTAATTCCATTCCTAGTTTTTAAAGGAATCTTCATACTGTTCTCCATAGTGGTTGAATGAATTTTCATTACCACCAGGAGTACAAGAGGGTTCTCTCTTTCCACATCCTCTCCAGCATTTATTATTTGTAGATTTTTTAATGATGCCCATTCTGATCAGTATGAAGTGATACCTAATTGTAGTTTTGATTTGCATTTCTCTAAAAATGAATGATATTAAGCATCTTTTCATGTATTTGTTGGCCATCTGTATGTCTTGTAGAAATTCCTGTTTAAGTCTTCTGCCCAGGACTGGGTTGTTTGTTTTTCTGGTATTTTGCTGCATGAGCTGCTTGTGTATTTTGGAAATTAATCCTTTGTCAGTTGTTTCATTTTCAATTATTTTCTCTCATTCTGAGGGCTGTCTTTGAACCTTGTTTATTGTTTCATTTGCTGTATAAAATCTTTTAAGTTTAATTAAGTCCCATTTGTTTACTTCTGTTTTTATTTCCATTACTCTAGGAGGTGGGTCAAAGAGGATCTTGCTGTGATATAATGCCAAAAAGTGTACTTCTTATGTTTTACTCCAAAAGCTTTATAGTTTCTGGCCTTACATTTAAATCTTTCATTCATTTTGAGTTTATTTTTGTGTATGATGTTAGAACTTGTTCTAGTTTCATTCTTTTACATATAGTTGATCAGTTTTCCCAGCACCACTTGTTGAAGAGGCTATCTTTTCTTCATTGTATATTTTTGCCTAGTTTGTCAAAGACAGGTGTCCATGGGTGTGTGGATTTATCTCTGGACTTTCTATTTGGTTCCATTGATCTATATTTCTGTTTTTGTGCTAGTAAAAAATACTGTCTTGATGACTGTAGCTTTGAAGTGTAGTCTGAAGTTAAGAATGTTGATTCCTTCAGTTCCATTTTTCTTCTTCAAGATTGCTTTGGCTATCTGGGGTCTTTTCTGTTTCCATACCAATTGTGAAATTATTTGTTCTAGTTCTTGAAAAATACCATTGGTAGTTCGATAGGGATTGCATTGAATCCGCAGATTGCTTTGGGTAGTATAGTCATTTTCACTACATTGATTCCTCTAATCCAAGAACATGGTATATGATATACCTAAAAACAAATCTAAGAATATGGTATATTATATACCTAGAAACAAAAATACTGAGAAACAAATGATAATGAAAACACGACCACCCAAAACCTATGGGATGAAGTAAAAGCAGTTCTAAGAGGGATTTTTTTTTTCAATTAAAAAACAAATTTATTTTTTAATTGAAGGATAATTGTTTTACAGAATTTTTTGTTTTCTATCAAACATCAACATGAATCTGCTATAGGTGGGCATATGTCCCCTCCCTAAGAGGGAAGTTTATAGTAATACAAGCCTACCTCAAGAAATAAGAGAGATATCAAATAAATGACCTAACCTTATACTTAAAGAAACTAGAAAAATAATGCAATGGTGAATGGAATTGTTCCCTTAACTTCTCCTTCTGATTTTTCATTGTTGGTTTCTAGGAATGCAAGGGTTTTCTCTGTGCTAATTTTATATCCTATGACTTTACTATATTCATTGGTTAGCTCTAGTAATATTCTGGTGTAATCTTTAAGGCTTTCTATATGTAGTATCATGTCATCTGAAAATAGTGAAGATTTACTTCTACTTTTCTGATTTGGATTCCTTGTATTTCTTTTTCTTCTCTGATTGCCATAGCTAGGATCTCTGTGACTAAGACTTCCGAAACTATGATGAATAATAGTGGTGAGAGTGGGTCCCCTTGTCTTATTCCTGATCTTAGAGGAAATACTTTCAGTTTTTCAACACTGAGAATAAGGCTTGCTGTGGGTTTGTTGTATATGACCTTCATAATGTTGAGGTAGGTTCCTCCTGTGTCCACTTTCTGAAGAGTTTTATCATAAATGGGTGTTGAATTTTGTCAAAAGATCTTTCTATATCTATTGATATGATTTTTTTTTTTAGCAGAAACTCAATACAAAAGGGAAAGTCTAAAGAGCATAAAAGGAAAAATTTACAGTAGCACAATAATAGTAGGGGACTTTAACATCCCACTTACACTAGTGGACACATCATCCTGGCAGAAAATTAAAAATTAATAAGGAAGTACAAGCCTTAAATCACACATTATACCAGATGAACCTAATTGATATCTTCAGAACATTCCATCTCCAAACAGCAGAACAGTTTTTTACTCAATTGTACACAGAACATTCTCCAGGATAGATCACATCTTGGGTCACAAATCAATCTCAATAAATTTAAGCGAATTGGAATTGTATAAACCATCTTTTCTGACCACAACACTATGAGACTAGATATCAACCACAGGGGAAAAAAAAAAAAAGAAAACTGTAAAACATACAAACACATGGAGGCTAAACAACACACTCTAAATAACCAACAGGTCACTGAAGACAGCAAAAAGGAAATAAAAAAATACCTAGAAACAAATGACAATGAAAACATGACTATCCAAAACTTATGGGATTAAGTAAAAACAGTTTTTTTTTTTTTTTTTTTTTTTTTTTAATTTTTTTATTAGTTGGAGGCTAATTACTTCACAACATTTCAGTGGGTTTTGTCATACATTGATATGAATCAGCCATAGATTTACACTTATTCCCCAAGAGGGAAGTTTATAGCAATACAAGTCTACCTGAAGAAATAAGAGAGACGTCAAATAAAGAACCCAACCTTACTTTAAGGCTACTAGAAAAAGTGAAAGGCTGTTGCTCAACCATGAAAGATGCTGGGATTCTTGGCCTCCAGAGGACAAGAATTCGATCCAGGGCTAGAGATGAGGCTTGATTGCTCAGAGCTTTCATGTAATGAAGTTTTACTAAAGTATAAAAGGGATAGAGAAAGCTTCTGACATAGACATCAGGAGGGGACAGAAAGAGTGCCCCTTTGCTAGTGTTAGCAGTGGAGTTATATACTTTTAAATTAGTAATTACAGTGAATCAAAAGAATGTCTGGAGGTTATAAAGAACTTACTAGACCCACTCCCATAATTTACATTTTAAAATAACAGGATTAGCCAGAAGGTTTTTTTTTTCCAGAAACTGTCCTCAAGCAGGATACATTATTGTTATATAATCTTAAGGAATATAGAGGGGAAAAAGTATGTCATTTTCTCCTCCTTGAGAATTGCAGACCCCTATCCCCTTGGGGACCCCCAGACCTCTTATCAACTTGCCTAGGAATTGACTTTCTCAGAACAAGAACAACAACAACAACAGAAAACTCTGAAAGCTCAAATTTAGTAGTAGGAAAGAAATCATAAAGATCAGTGCAGAAACAAATGAAAAAGAGATGGAGACAGTAGCAATGATCAATAAAACTAAAAGTTAGTTCTTTGAGAAGATAAGTAAAATTGATAAATCACTAGTCAGACTCATCAAGAAAAAAAGGGAGAAGACTCAAATCATTTAGACTCAAATAAGTCATATTCAATATATTTATTCTTTCAATCCAAGAATATGATAATTTGCTCATCTCTATCTTCTTTGATTTCTTTCATCAGTGTTTTATTAGTTTCTCTACTTGAAGAGATTCATCCACCCAAGCCATTCTTCCATCTCTTTTCTATTTGCTTATTTGTTTCAGTGTAAGATCAAATCTGGGGGAATCTTCCAAGGCAAAATGAACCCTGGATTAGCATATTGATGAGAATGAGATTTACTTACATGAACATCTATGAAGGATACAGTTTTCACTTTGCATTGACACTACAATGACATACAGTAACTTATTCTTAATCTTTGTCAATTACAAAATCACCCAAAAATGATCCCAGCACAGTCTAAGATTTTGATTGCAAGACAAAATAAACACCAGGTGAATAAAAATTTATTTGTCATATTTTAGTACCTTACACATAAGAAGGAAGTTAAAATTAAGTAAGTAAATGGATGGACAGTCCTTAGTGACTGTGGTCTTTTAAAATAAACATTCTATTGTATCAGGATCCTGTTTCTGTTAAAGCTTCACAAATAACCAAAAGATAATTAATAGAAAAAATAGTACCAGTGTACTAGATGAAAACTTTTACAATAGGAGAATTGACCAAGGGAGCTGATTTAACTAACAAAAAGCCTTGATTTGTTCATGTTTTGTTTCATAAGTCATTTTACTAGGGAATAAATGGAAGTTACTAAAGGATTATAGCAATGTCTATCTTAATAATAGCAGAAGTCAAATCCAGTCAATCAGTAAATATTTACTGATTTCCAGACACATAATGAACTCTACATGAATAAAGTTATGATAACTGTTTAAATTTAGAGATTAGAGAACACAGACATTTATAAAAGGTAACAAAGAATACTGAACCCTAAACCCAAATGAATTATCCTTACAAAAATTTTCTAAATAGAGGCGCTACATAGACTATAGTCATCAGAAAATATGTAATTTGTATTGAACATTTGATTTTAAATCAACAAGGACATGACAATTATTCCTTGCATTTTCTATTCAAAAGTTTGTCAGCAATACAGACACAAAAGACACATGAAAACATATAACATAAAAATATCCATTCAGGACTTTCAAAGGGATGTTTGGACTGACTGGGATGATTTATAATGCTACCTGAAGAAAATGCTCTCTGAGAGATGTCTGTCAGTGAATCCAGACAAGTGAGTTGGCTGTTGCTGAGATACTGGCTGTGTTCAGCTATAGTTCTTAAGCGTTGGTGTCAAAAGAATTATTTTGCCTTATATAATTCAGGATTGTGAAAATGATAGTGAATATTTTTCAGAACCAACAATATATTTTCTAGAATGACTGTGTGCCAGTAGCCACAGTACCAAGACAGTTTGTACCCAGCTCCCTCTACTATTTCTTGGACACATCCCCTGCTCTGACTTTCTGGGAGTATGTACGTCTCTCCTGTATTCTCCTTAGAGCTGTAGCCACATCTTTATTTCTCAAGCTGTAGATGAGTGGGTTGAGCATTGGTGTGAGGATGGTGTAAAAGGCGGATACAATCTTGTCTTTCTCTGGTGTGTGATATGATTGGGGCAGCACATTGGTGTAGAAGGCTGCCCCATAGAAAATGATCACCACCATAATATGGGATGAACAGGTAGCAAATGCTTTGCGCCGGCCCTCAGCAGAGTTCATCCGATGCACTGTGAGCAGGATGCGTGTGTAGGAAACAGAGATGATGGATATAGGGATGAGCAGCATCAGCACACAGCAGGCATACATCAGGGTCTGGTAGAGTGATGTGTCAATACAGGACAGCCTCAGTACTGCTGGGATCTCACAGAAAAAGTGATTGATCTCTCGGGATCCACAGTAAGGGAAGCTCATGGTAAAGGGAGTCAGCATGAACCCATCCAAGGAGCCACCAACCCAGGAACCCACCACCATAAACAAGCAAATCCTACGGTTCATGAGGAGAGGATATCGAAGAGGGTTGCACACAGCCACATACCTGTCATAGGCCATGAGGCCCAGCAAGAAGAATTCCCCTCCAATCAGGGTCAGGTAGAGGAAGATCTGAAGTGCACAGCCCAGGAAGGAGATGGTCTTTTCCTTGGACAAGAGGTCTTGCAACATCTTGGGGACAGTGATGCAGATGTAGACAGTGTCCATGATGGACAGTTGGCTAAGCAGGAAGTACATGGGCGTGTGGAGGTGGGAGTCTGTATGAATGAGCAGAATCATGACCATGTTGGCTGTTACAGCCACCAGAAAGATGGAGAAAACCACTGCAAAGATAAATCCAGGGAATGTGGGATGTGTGATGAGGCCCAAGAGGATGAAATCAGTGGAATTTTGAAGAACCATCTCCATGTTTACATCACATAATAGCTCCTAGAACTGCAAAGACAGGAAGTTGTTAGGTTAATTAATAATCCAAAATTTAGGGAGGGCCTACCATGGATAGTATGTCAGAAGCAGAGTGGGATAAAGGAAAGAACACCAGTTCAGAATCATATTGAATCCCAGTTTTGGCATTAATTGTCTATGTAACATTGGACAGAAAAATTAATCTATAAACTAACTCAATTTCATCATTTGTGAAAAGTTATCATAGGTCTATATCTCTGTAGGCTGATATAAGATATAAATGTAATAATTTATACAGTATCATTTTCAAATTTTTCTTTATTTTTATTTTGAACTATCTTCTGTATATATTTTATAATCTTATTTTAGAATGAAAATTTCTTCAATTTGATAACTGTGCCTTACCCTTCATATTGCTTTGCAATCAATATGTATGTGTAGATTAAATTTAAATTGCCTCTGCCATTTAATATTGCATTGTTAACATCATGGACATCCATTTGTGATTTCATAAACTGATAAAAAAAAAGCATGAAATTGATAAATTTAGATAAATTTAGTCTTTTGGCTGCTGTTATAATTAAGCTGCTTTGTGAATGGTTGGAACATTAACAAGGCAGTACTACAAACTTTAATTAATGGTCAATATCTGTGGCCTATGTTTAGATGTTTTTCTGCCAAGGAAGGTCATGTTTTAGGCACAGGTCATTTTAAGTATTGGATCCATTTTTTTCTCACAGAAATTTAGGGTCATAAATCTCAAATGAGTACACCTTAAATGCATTCTACAAGCAAGGCTTTGGGTTCTTCATCATTGTGGTCTTTCTAATTGATACCACTGAGTGGACTGAGATTTTATGACTTAGAATGGCCTCATATCACTTCATAGTGAACTAAGCAACTCTTTAATTATTGTTCAGCCAAACATTAACAGTTTTCCTGACATTCTGAAATTATCAAATGTTATATTGTCCTAGGAATCCATTACTACTTGCTTTGTTTTTTATTTTTAATTCCTTAACAATTATATTTCTACATTGTTATCTATCCTCTATGTTTATAAGTAAAGGTAACTCTAGATGGAAATGAGATTCCTGAATTTAGAGGGAAAAAACTCAGTTGAACTAAATGGAATGAACTCTTATATTTTTTATTCTTGAGAAATGTAAAAGTGCATTTCTTGGATATATTCAGGAACATTGAGGAATGAGTTTATTATTACCATTGTTTTATAGTGTACATTTCCATAGTGCACATCTCTTCATTTTAGTGACAGAATTACTGAAGAAGTATATTTCTATAAAATATATTAGTTACTAATACTTTATCTGGATTTTAAAATAAATATATAGTCTTTGAGGTATCAAGAATGAAGTAATTAGCCTCCAAGTAATAAAAAAAATTAAATCTAAAAAAAAAAAAAAAGAATGAATTAATCTTTATGCTGAAGCAGAACTATCAGCAACAATAGTGAGACTTTTTCTGAGTGTTCATTAAAGATGTAATTACATTATAGACTAGGTAAATGAGCAAAATTCCAGAGGGAGAAAATAAAAAGCAATTTTATGTTGGTCTGTGTTAAAACTTTAATATACGTTTTCAATTGAGAAGAAGAAAAACAAATGCCTGGGTAAACCAGCATAAACCCTACCTAAATATCAAATATCAGCTTTCAATAAGTTTGATAAAAGTCAGCTACTTCTGCCTTTTTAAATATGTGAAAGATTTCCTTGTGAAAGCCACAGTTCTGAATCATAGACACAGAAACTAAATTTAAGATATCAGAATTAAAACTGTGTTTATGGGGCTCTGCAATAACTGGTTGGAATAAAAATATTCATGCAGGCAGACAATAACTATCTTGACCAACAATCCCTTTTTTTCACTTAAACACATTGTAGATTTTATACATACTACTGACAGTATCAAATTCACTCCTAATCATCACTTTGAAAATGCAGTGAAAAACTGAGATAGCCAAATAATCTGAAAATTGTCTAGGGAAAAGTTGCTTTACAATCAAAATATGGGTCAGAGAAATTTATTTCACACATACACTCAGACTGGAGTCTACAGAATATTCAAAACGGTAAACCATTTTCATTGCCTCAGAACTCTTTGATTAAGGAATGCAAATTTTTCAAACTCCAGATCCTTTCTTAGAGTAGATCCTAGAATGTTAAAATATATTAATAAAGCTGAAGGAGCAGAAGGATATGTTGTAAACTGACTTTGTTTCTAAAACAATTAGAGTTTCAGTGAATAAAAGAACCTCAGTTTGGATCCAAGCTGCTTCTCTTTGTATATGTGAGTGTGTGTGTGTATGGAAGAGAGAGAATATTTAAGAGTAGGGAATAGATCCTGCTAGAGGAATAGCATACTAAGAGGCTTAGCACAAAGGTGTATATATTACTTTTGTCAGTGAATCAAATATATAAAACTAATGTGACACATGATCAAAATATGTAGTTAACATTGTACTGTGGACTATTTGGCATGGCAACATCTACATTATGAGCACAACGACATGTTATGATTTAATCTATTTGCATCAGTTCCCAGTATCTAATTTTAACATTAGTGTTAACAATACTGACTATTGTTTAATGTAATGTGTGATTTGATTTACACATACAAGATACTGGATTCCATTCCCCATTAGGTAACTTTTCTATCACTATCATCATTATTCCCTAGTCTCAAGATTTCTACCATTTCCTTCTTTAATTACAATCCTTCTCAAATTTAGAAGAAAAAAACGAAACCTTGTCTCTGCATGGCCCCAGGTTCAGGCTTTTCTGTTGTTCAAGACAGAGAATGCCCCACCTCCCGAACTGACATAACATCATCTAGTATAGCTACATAACCACCTGGTGTGGCAGGGGCTAGAGAATGGGAAGATCCAGCCAAGGCAAGAAGAGCAGTGTGAGTGGAGACTCTGGATCTCTGCCATGGGAAAGGATGAGTAAGTTTTGTAAAAGGCCTTGATTTTTTCTCTGATATGTCATGTGGAGAGTAAAGGTAAGGAGATGAAAGAGAGTTCCTGTGCAAGGTGCTAGCTGGTAGAAGCTGAACGTTTCAGGACAATAAGCCTGCAATTATTCTGAGAGAAGCCACAGAAATCTGGACACAATTCAGATCCTTGCAACATCTTGTAAAAAGAGGCCTTCAAGTGAGATCAGGGAGAATGATTACCAAAGATAAGGAGGTCTTGGACCAATCCTTTCTGATTCACTGTATATACAATTGACAGGGAGAAGGTCTGATTCCAGATAGTTTAGTTTTCATATCAAAGACATGCTAAGACTTTTGCTATCTCCAATAAGTGTCTAGTCCAGAGAGGGGCAGTCTCTCCACAGCTAGAAATGTTAAGGTGTCAAAACATCACAAGATACAGAAGATTTAAATATGTACATATAGTTATCATAAAGTGTTAGCTCTAATACCAGGTGCCAACTTACCTAAAGCATACTGTTAAGGGTATACACCCTGATGATAGGAAAAATTGAAGGCGGAAGGAGAAGGGGATGACAAGGTTTGAGATGGCTGGATGTGACCACTGACTCTATGGACATGAGTTTGAGTATGCTCCAGGAGTTGGTGATGGACAGGGAAGCCTGGTGTGCTGCAGTCCATGGGGTCTCAAAGAGTTGGACACGAGCGACTGAACTGAACTGACTGAAAGGTGTGGTCAGTGGCTGGGAAACAATAAATACAGCTGGCTTCCTGGAATATTGCACGAAGGGTCTAAATTTAAAGCTGTCAGATGCCAGGACAGCTACTTATTTTGATTAATAGAGATATATCCTCCTGAGTAGTGGTGTCAACTTGTGCAGTGGTAAACAGAAATCAAAGGATCAGGCACAGGGGACATCTACTCTCTACTCTGCTAGTGCTATAGGGGAGTAAAGAATCAGAGGAAATGAACAACTGCACAAGACTAGAAATGACAGAGGAACATAAAAAGCTGATACCTGGAGCTCTAAATGTAACGTACTCATTATTGCATGATGTGATCTAAATTTCTGACATGTAGACACAATCTTATTCTGCTTCAGTGATTCAGCCCAATGGTCTCTGATAGGACCATGGTAAAATCTTTTAAGGGAATTTCTTTAAGAAATGCTGCTTGTCTATTAAAAAAGAAAAAGATTTTATCTTTTGAGCACTATGAGAGCATATGACCATGCCTATGGAGTAAGGAAGGGAGAAGTGAGCTTAGAAAATAATAATAATAATAAAAAGAAATAATTCAATATATTTTAATCTCCCTCTAAGGATGCAAAAACCTCTACCCACACCTTTTTCCATACAAAAAGGTTAACTCTTGCCTTAAAAATATTCAGAGGGGGGAAAAAAAAGGAAAAAATATTCAGAGAGCAATCCATGATTTTCATTAGTAATACATATTGTAGACATTAAAGTCTAAAAATTACTCATCATGAATACTAAGCTAGATCTTTCAACCATCAGCTTTTACATGCCCTTTTTCTCTTTAGTAAATTCATTCAAGCACCTATAAACTAATACTAGATTCCTCTACGCCTCCTATTTCAAGCTAAAGTATCCCTTTTCTGAGAACTGAATGTACAAATTTATCCTTCTAAAACCTGAAGATAGTTTCTAATAGTCTTAGAGTGATGCCTAAAGAAAACATCATAGTGTATGGGAAATGTTCTATTTGGTTTCCATGAAACTATTAACTCTTACCTCAGAGCAATTGAGTCCAGGCCTTAGTTAGGCAACATTGAAATAGCAGCCTTTTAAAATACTTGGATATGAAGGTGGGGCTAAGATAAAAGTAAGTGTTTAATTAATATTGGATTTCAGCATCTTGGAGGAGAAATCCCTAGGTTAGTAATTAATCTATATTTACTGGGCTCACCTTGTGCATAAGAGGAAGATCAGCCAAAGTCCAATCTTCTTACCAGAGAGTCTATTCTTTTCCCAAGAAAAAGTTATAATTGCTTCTTGAGATTTTTCTCATAAGACTACTTATCTAACCCTGGCATCTCTTAAGAATAAAAGAAGCATGTAATGTAGAGATGAAAGTAAAGCTCATTCTAATGTTAAAACCTCACATTTCTAAAAGAGATTGTTTCAAAGTTAAAAAAGAAATTTCTTTTTTTCCATGTCATTGACTTATTTTGTTCGGGGAAAATTATGTTAAAAATATGTATTTAACAGAAGGGAAATGATTTTTTCATAATTATTCATCTAGTAGGTAGTGGAGAAGGAATTCATAGGCTGTAAGAGACATGATAAATAGCAAAGAAATTAGAGAATGAGAAGAAAGAAGGAAAGGAAACGAAGCAGGAGAGGGAAAGGGAAGAAGACAAAAACACATAAAAGAGTAAAACAAAAATCAACTATTTTCTAAAAGTTATTTTGCATAGATATACTAAGATATTAAATATCAGAAAAAGTCTCTAAAACTTAAATTCATTTTATTTATCTAGAGAAGTCTTGTTTGGGGAGGTAAGCAACTTAACTAATAGTAACAACAACAACAATAATAATAGATATCATGATAGAATGTCTGATGATGGACATGTTACTTATATAATTTCTAAACATCACAAATTCATTAGACACAGACTTTAGGCTTCGTATTCTCTATATCACATGTGATAAAATTCTCCAGCCATTTATAATGCTATTCAATAACTAGTTAATGCTTCTTAAAGAAGTTTATATCACTTATCAACAAATATAAAAGTCCTTCAATTGGAAATAGAATTATTTGAATATCCTTTTCCTTCCAGTGTGATATAGCTCAATACAGAGCCACCAGTGGTTTACAACCAGGTACTGATGTCCCCAAAGAAGGAAATGGCAACCCACTCCAGTATTCTTGCCTGGAGAATTCCGTGGACAGAGAAGCCTTGTGGGCTTCTGTTCATGAGGTTGCACAAAGTCAGACACGACTGAAGTGACAGCAGCAGCAGCAGCACTGATGTCCGTAGCACTGAATGGGTCTGATAATACCCGAGCAGATATAGCCACCAGGAAGCTGATTTGGCAGTCAACAACCACCTCAATTTACCCCAATGACTACCCTTTTTTTTTTTGATGTCCATGTCAGGAAAATGGTTAAGTGCTGCTTTAACAAGTTGGTCTTCTATTATTATTACCAAGTTTACAAAGGAAAATAACACAGCTTCTGAACATAACTTTTGTTAGTAAAGTATCAGAGTCTAAATTATTTATATATGATAGATATTTTGTAACTTCTCAAGGTTTTCTTTCTTTTTTTCTTGCTCATCTTTCTCTTTTATCTCTTTTCCTATTAATACCTTTCATCTCCTTTAGCCTTTTACAGTAACAGTCCTTATACAGAGGTAGAAATAGACCTATATTATAAGATAGTAATTCTTAAATTCTAGATGTTTTGTTTAATCTCAGATGATTTTGTTTGCCCACCCCATTCCAAAGTGATAGCTGGCATTTAGTGTGAATTCTTCTTTCACAAAATTCCAGTATTCATCATGATAAGATCTAAATTAATATATTTTTAGGAAGCTCTTTATAAATTTCTAAAGAGTTTAGTTCTCTGCTGATGTTCTTGAAAGACAGAGGCACATATCAGGTTCCCTAACCAGAACTTCAAAAATGGAAGGAAAAAGTGTGAAGATACTGAGAGACCTGGGGGGAAAAATTCCACAGCTGTCAGAATATTTAATCTAAACAATGACTCATAAATCACATAATTCACCCATCTTCTTGGGAGAATGATTAAATACAAAGCCTCAGAGGATATGCTAAATATCCCCGAAATTAGAATAAGGATAAGCTGATTGCAACCGCAGTTCTACCATTTCCCATATGTCTTTGGGAATGGGATTATGTTCTCAGGGTTTGTTTTCCCATCTATTAAATGAAAAGGTTTGGCACAATCATCTCTAAGGTTACTTCAAACTCAAATTTTCTATGATGCAGAATTCAAGTAATGTTTCCTTCTTTCCCTTTTTAATTCTCATTACTTTATTATGTTTGCTTCATCTGTAATAATCCCTCACTATAACCAAAATACTTAATATTATCTATTGGTTACAAATAAGACAGTGAAGAAAATCATGTTTAGAGTATTTTTATTTCTCTTGAGATTATGGAAGATTTGCTCTGGGATATCTCTAAACAAAGACTGGGAGTTGTTAAAATTTAAGTCTATAAGCAAAAAAATGTTGATGCAAATATCAAAGAAGCAGTCATAAGCAGATGACAGAACCTACCCAGAGCACACATGAAGGATCAGGCACGTAAGACAGAAAGAATGTCCAATCATAGGCTGAGAATGAGGTATCTGCTTCTCTGCTTAGAGATGCAAACAACTTTCTCTAAATTTACCTTGCTCACTGTGGAACAGTAGATTTTCAATGCTGGGGAAAATCCATCTATTTTATTTTACTTTTTAATTTCTTCAGACTATAATTTTCTTTTTTATTTACATTTCATTTTATTATGGGTCACAGTTGATTAACAACGTTGTGTTAGTTTCAATGATTCAAGAAAGTGATTCAGTAATATTGAATACATATACATGTATCCTTTTTTGAACTCTTAGACTAAAAATTATTTTGAAATAGCAGAACCATAGAGGCCTATTGAGCACACAATTAAGAAACTACTATTAGATTTGTCTACATTTTCCATTATGCAAACCTTCTAGCTACAGTTAAGTACATCTAACCAAGACAAACACATCTATGTTAAGTAGTTTCTATTAAAATTCTCTTTATATTAAAAACTCATCTTCTCTTTCATTTTATTGCCAGCACACTTCAGAAGCCCATTTTAAAAATCCCTGAAATGCCCAAGCCCCTAGTTATCCTAGTAATATAGAATAATTAAAATCCCATGATTCACTAGAGAAGAACAGCATCACTATCAAGAGCAATGAGAGCTGGAGCATAGTCAATATAACAAAAAAAATTGGGAATAGATAAAGTGCAAGAGCAAGGGAGAGAGAAAAAAAAGAGGAATGTGTTTGGGAAGTAGGAATTGTTAGGAATGGAAGAGGGAGAGGTATAAATTAAGGAAGAGAAAGAATTTGTAGGAAAAGAGGAGAGAAAAAGCAAAAATTGAGGAAAAGAAGACCCTACTATGCCCAAATATGCCTTGGATTTGCTAACACTACTCTAGAGGGGAGAAACTGGACTGATGTTGGAAACAAACATAAGACACGTGACATTTATTTTATTCATTCAGTTTATATCATCTGAGTGGCAACTATAAGTGTCACTAAGCTGGAAAGTGTCAGGTGAGTGTAACCTCCTTGGTTCTGTTTCATCTCAAAAATTTGGAGCAATAAACATTAAAGTCCTTGGTGCATCACAGCTCTTGGACAGACCGTGTTGTAGCTCTCAGGTCTTGAACATACTGTATTATAGGTCTTAGCCAGATCAGTGTTAACAGCTCCGTGTTACAGCTCGATTTTATTTAAAAAATAGCAGGATTGCTGTAGCCAAAATTTTGAAAACTATGTTGAATAGTAGTGGTGAGAGTGGGCACCCTTGTTTTATTCCTGACTTTAGGGGAAATGTTATCAATTTTTCACCACTGAGGATAATTTTTGCTGTGGGTTTGTCATATATAGCTCTTATTATGTTGAGGTATGTTCCTTCTATTCCTGCTTTCTGGAGGGTTTTTTTTTTTTTTTCAATCATAAATGGATGTTGAATTTTGTCAAAAGTTTTCTCTGCATCTATTGAAATAATCATATGGCTTTTATCTTTCAATTTGTTAATATGGTGTATTACATTGATTGATTTGTGGATATTGAAGAATCCTTGCACCCCTGGGATAAAGCACACTTGGTCATGATGTATGATCTTTTTAATATGTTGTTGGATTCTGTTTGCTGGAATTTTGTTAAGGATTTTTGCATCTGTGTTCATCAGATGAACATATTGGCCTGTAGTTTTCTTTTTTTGTGGCATCTTTGTCAGGTTTTGGTATTAGGGTGATGGTGGCCTCATAGAATAAGTTTGGAAGTTTACCTTCTTCTGAAATCTTCTGGAAGAGTTTGAATAGGATAAGTGTTAGCTCTTCTCTAAATTTTTGGTAGAATTCAGCTGTGAAGCCATCTGGTCCTGGGCTTTTGTTTGTTGGAAGATTTCTGATTACGGTTTCAATTTCCATGCTTGTGATGGGTCTGTTAAGATCTTCTATTTCTTCCTGGTTCAGTTTTGGAAAGTTGTACTTTTCTAGGAATTTGTCCATTTCTTCCAAGTTGTCCATTTTATTTGCACATAGTTACTGATAATAGTCTCTTGTGATCTTTTGTATTTCTGTGTTGTCTGTTGTGATCACTCCATTTTTGTTTTTAATTTTGTTGGCTTGATTTCTCTCCCTTTGTTTATTGATGAGTCTGGCTAAAAGCTTGTCAATTTTATTTATCTTCTCAAAGAACTAGCTTTAATCCAGATTGGAAAAGACGAAGTAGCACTCTCACTGTTTGCAGATGACATGATCCTCTACATAGAAAACCCTAATTACTTCCACCAGAAAATTACTAGAACTAATCAATGAATATAGTAAAGTTTCAGGATATAAAATCAACACACAGAAATCCCTTGCATTCCTATACACTAACAATGAGAAAATAGGAAGACAAATTAAGGAAACAATTCCATTCACCATTGCAATGAAAAGAATAAAATACTTAGGAGTATATCTACCTAAAGAAACAAAAGACCTATATATATATATATATATATATAAACAACTATAAAACACTGGGGAAAGAAATCAAAGAGGACACAAGTAGATGGAGAAATATACCGTGTTCATGGATCGGAAGAATCAGTATAGTGAAAATGAGTATACCACCCAAAGCAATCTATAGATTCAATGCAACCCCTATCAAGCTACCACCAGTATTTTTCACAGAACTAGAACAAATAATTTCACAATTTGTATGGAAATACAAAAAACCTTGAATAGCCAAAGCAATCTTGAGAAAGAATAATGGAACTGGAGGAATCAACCTGCCTGACTTCAGGCTCTACTACAAAGCCACAGTCATCAAGACAGTATGGTACTGGCACAAAGACAGAAATATAGATCAATGGAACAAAATAGAAAGCCCAGAGATAAATCCACACACCTATGGACACCTTATCTTTGACAAAGGAGGCAAGAATACACATGGAGAAAAGACAACCTCTTTAACAAGTGGTGCTGGGAAACCTGGTCAGCCAGTTGTAAAAGAATGAAACTAGAACACTTTCTAACACCATACATGAAAATAAACTAAAAATGGATTAAAGATCTAAATGTAAGACCAGAAACTATAAAACTCCTAGAGGAAAACATAGGCAAAACACTCTCCGACATAAACCACAGCAGGATTCTCTATGGCCCACCTCTCAGAATATTGGAAATAAAAGCAAAAATAAATAAATGGGACCTAATTAAAATGAAAAGCTTTTGCATAACAAAGGAAACTATAAGCAAGGTGAAAAGACAGCCTTCAGAATGGGAGAAAATAATAGCAAATGAAGAAACAGACAAAGGATTAATCTCAAAAATATATAAGCAACTCCTGGGGCTCAATTCCAGGAAAATAAACCACCCAATCAAAAATTGGGCCAAAGAATTAAACATATTTCTCCAAAGAAGACATACAGATTGCTAACAAACACATGAAAAAATGCTCAACATCACTCATTATCAGAGAAATGCAAATCAAAACCACAATGAGTTACCATTTCACGCCAGTCAGAAAGGCTGCTATCAAAAAGTCTATTAGCAATAAATTCTGGAGAAGGTGTTGAGAAAAGGAACCCTAATACACTGTTGGTGGGAATGCAAACTAGTACAGCCACTATGGAGAATAGTGTGGAGATTCCTTTAAAAAACTGGAAATAGAACTGCCATATGACCCAGCAATCCCACTGCTGGGCATACACACTGAGGAAACCAGAATTGAAAGAGACATGTGTACCCCAATGTTCATTGCAGCACTGTTTATAATAGCCAGGACATAGAAGCAACCTAGATGTCCATCAACAGACAAATGGATAAGAAAGCTGTGGTACATATACACAGTGGAATATTACTCAGCCATTAAAAAGAATACATTTGAATCAGTTCTAATAAGGTGGTGGATGGAACTGGAGCCTATTATACAGAGTGAAGTAAGCCAGGGGAAAAAAATACCAATACAGTGTACTAATGCATATATATAGAATTTAGAACGATTGTAACAATAACCCTGTATTCAAAACAGCAAAAGAGACACAGATGTATAGGACAGTGTTTTGGACTCTGTGGGAGAGGGCGAGGGCGGGATGATATGGGAGAATGGCATTGAAACATGTAAATTATCGTATGTGAAACAAATCGCAAGTCCTGGGGCTGGTGCACTGGGATGACCCAGAGGGCTGGGATGGGGAGCGGGGTGGGAGGGGGATTGAGGATGGGGAACACATGTACGCCCATGGTGGATTCATGTCAATGTATGGCAAAACCAATACAATATTATAAAGTAAAAAAAAAAAAAAAAAAATTAAAAGTGAAAAAAAAAAAAGAAAGGAAAATACACCCTCAAGAAGTGAGGGCATGCTGACCCAAAGATGTGAAGAAAAGAGAGGGCCCCGACCCTTTGGCTCCTCTTTTTATATGTTTTTTCCAACCCCCTGGGACTGTCCTATGTAAATTGGGCTAGCCAGGAGTGCTGTTTGTTCTACCGGAGGTCCTCACTCCAGTCCTCGGACCTTCCTTTGTTCTATTTTTGCGGGTTTTTCCCTTCCTTGTCTTTTAGCCCCACCATTCTGGACTCCTATTTCCTATTCTAACTACCTAACAAGAGAAAAGTAAATATTCTCTGGCCTCTTTTAATTCACTATGTGAAAAAAGAGAGGGATCAACCTCTACACAGGTGGCTATATAGTTCCCTTCCAAGAACCTTTCTTCATATAGGGTGTTCTTGCTTGTTTTCTTCAGGTTCTGAAGTCAGGTAGAATTTAGTGTGAAGTGAGGTTAGAATATCTATCCTCTCATGATACACTAGAGGCAATGACCATTGTTTTTGAGAGAGTTAATTTAGTTGATTGATAAGGAGTCAGAGGCTTTCAAGGAGGAAGGGGTCCAGGGCCCTCCAGGAGGAGAAAGGGGCCTGGGGCTCTCAAAGAGGAGAAAAGGACAAATGGTTTTTTCCTAAATTCTTTCCTCTTAGTCACATAAAAGGCTTTTTCTTTAAATGGCAACCCACTCCAGTACTCTTGCCTGGAAAATGCCATGGACGGAGGAGCCTGGTAGGCTACAGTCCATGGGGTCGCAAAGAGTCGGACATGACTGAGTGACTTCACTAATGGCTCAAGAGTATGTTTTTCCTTAAACTCTGTACTAAAGATTATATAACAACAATGCATCTTACTCAAGGATAAGTTTCTCCTTTTTAACATGAACCTTCTGACTAATCTTGTTATCTTAAGACATTTATTTCAAGACTGGGTCTGTTAAGATCTTTCTATTACTAGTTCTAATCTTGTTAATTTAAGGTGTCTGTTGTGGGAGTCAGTCTGGTAAAAGAATATAAGGCCTTGATAAGACTAGCAAGGGGGGCACTCTCCATCCCCCTTCTAATATCTATGTCAGAAGTTTTCTCTGTCCTTTTTCACTTTAATAAAACTCTGCTACACAAAAGCTCTGAGTGATCAAGCCTGGTCCCTGAACCCAAAGCTAAATCTTCTTCAGAGATCACAAATCTGACATCATTCACTGTAAACTATCACTTTATCTCAAGTATGTGCTGTGGACAGACTAACATCAGTCCTTGAAAATGTTTCTGAATGTTTTAATAAAGGTCTTATGTTAGAGTTAGAGGACATTAATCACCTCTGTAACCTCATCTCTGCACGAGGAGATTCTATGTTAAGTGCGATGTCAAGAGACAAGATCACTTCTGGTATAGAAATAGGTGAAGAAAGCAGGTTTCACTGCCTCTTCTCTATAGTGATGTGTCAGTTATAATAATACCTCATGGCATATAGCACCTTCCAAAGCTAAAGTTGCTTTGCACCAGTTATATCAAGTTCTTTTAAAATTATTCCTCTGAGGTAAGAATTTAGTTAGAAAGTTCTAATTTAATACCTTGAAGAAGAGGGTTTCAAGAAATTAAATTAATTTGTTCAACTGGACATAGGTTGAAAAAATTAATTTCATATCTGTAATTAAAGTTTAATAAGGGTTATAATACCACAGTATCTTTTTAAATGTGAGTGCAATTTTTCTAATCTATTTTTTTCTATCCAAAAGCTATTTGTAAAGCATGTTCACTATTCTTATATCATAAAAAGCCAAAATTTCCAATCTTGGTGTGAATCATGCTCTCCATGACACAAGTGTTAGTAAATAAATTCCAAGGACTAAGTTAAAGGTTTCTAGGAAATTTGGACAAAATGGTGGAGTCTTTAAAAGTTGACTCCAACTTTTGGTTATAATATAGGTGTTATTGAGAGAAAATAGGCCAGATTTTTACATTTAGGAATACTAAACAATATTATTTTTCACCCACATGGAAATGCAACATAGAAAAGTGAGTTGCATTAGAAGGTTCTCTAATGATATGTTCCTCCTTTTTTTTCCAAGATGTAGAAGCATTGGATTTTTTGAAACATATATCAATTCCCATCTGACTTATACATCTTCAGACCACTCTGATATTAATAAAATTTTAAATGAGCTTACACATAATTACATTGTCATTTTTGTAATGCAAAATGTTTTCTTTTTAGAAAATTAAGTCTAATATAAGCAAACTTGAAGATATAAAGGTAGAAAGACAGAAAGACTGAGGGCTCAAAACAGAAGGAGTTTGGTCAAGTAGGGAAAAGCATAGAAAAGAAAAAAATGATGAAAAATAAATTTCTCTACTTCAGAAGAATATTGGTTAACTACAATTATTCAAATAATTAAATTATTAAATAAAATAATTATAACTAAATTAAAATATTATAAAATAGAAAATAAGGAGTAGCATGTATTAATTTTTCAAAGAATAAATCAACATTTAACTCTCAAAGGAGTTCCATTCTTTTGCATGAAAATCTTTCAAAATGAAATATATTAGGTCTTCAGGCTATTTAAATACAGTGAAAAAGATATGATTTCAAACTGCCCTGGATGTTCCTATTAAATTATATCATTAGGAATTATAGAAAATGTAGAAGCCATCCATGTTTACCAGCCTCAAAACCACATTGGTCCATTATTCTGAGATGATTTTAGCAAAACTTCATGGGAAAAAAAGTAAAGGTGTTGGTCTCCTCCAGAAATTGATGTTTACTATTGTGTCCACTAGCCATGTTAGTGGAATTCAGTTGAAAAATTAATTACATAAAGTCAAACCAATTTTTAAAATAATGATACTGCCAATACTGACTTGATTGAATTAAATGTTTTGGAAGGCCAAAACCATCATTTGTAAAAAATTCAATTAGTTATTAAATAGCATTTGAATACAATCAAAATAATATCAGACATATTGATGTCTTTGAAGTAGTCAATTTGTATGATGTCTAAAAAGAAATTGTGATGAGAAGCTAGAGGAATAGCAGATTAGCATTTCTTTTGCCATGACTGACCATGGCAAGAAACAAACATCTGTTCAGTGGGATGCAAAATTTGTTGAAAGCAGATGGGTGAAACCATCTACTGAAACCCCTATTTTATTCCAATTTCACTCAACACCATTTTGTAGAATCCTCATCTTTCAAAAGATGATGAAATCTTCAAAATGCTAATGTAGGCTTTCTAAATCCTAGGATGCCTCACAGTTGCTGGCATGTGGATGACCTGCTATTTCCAGGCAGACAATGTTTAAATCCAAAGATGATGATTAACTCCTATATCCTCTTCTTCAAACCTCTAGCAGCAAATGCAGTTTCTTTGGAAGGTGGTTACCTTCCTGAGGCTGAGCACCTTCCCAGAGCTTTCTGTAGGGCCCCTGTGACGTCTTTGTTCCTGAGGCTGTAAATAAGTGGGTTGAGCAGGGGAGTAAGGATAGTGTAGAAGGCAGACACAGCCTTGTCCTGCTCAGGAGTATGGTAAGAGTGAGGTAGCACATAGGTGTACATGGCAGCCCCATAAAAGAGACTGACAACTACCATGTGTGAGGAGCAAGTGGCCACTGCCTTTTGCCTCCCTTCTGCCTCTTTCATTCTGTAAACAGCAATGAGAATCCTTGTGTAAGAGGCTGAGATGACAGAGAAAGGAATGAGGAGCATCATGATACAGCAGACATACATGGCTGTCTCATAGGCTGATGTATCCATACAGGAGAGCTTCAGAAGAGCAGGTACCTCACAGAAGAAGTGATTTATTTCCCGAGAAGCACAGAAAGGGAACTGCATGGTGACTGGTGTAAGTAAGAAGCCATCTATGGACCCTCCCAGCCAGGCTGCCACCACAATCAACAAGCAGACTTTGCGGTTCATAAGGACAGGATAGCGCAGAGGATGGCAGATGGCAACATAGCGGTCATAGGACATGAGTCCTAGAAGGAAGAACTCAGCTCCTGCCAAGGTCAAATAGAGAAAGTGCTGGGCAGTGCATCCTGCAAAGGAAATGGCCCTTTGGTCTACCATTTGGTCAACCAGCATCTTGGGCACAATGGTGGAAATGTACAAGATATCCATGATGGAAAGCTGGCTGAGCAGGAGGTACATGGGAGTGTGGAGGCGGGAGTCCAGGTGGATGAGAATGATCATCATGGTGTTGCTGGCTACTGAGATGACAAATACCAGGAAGATAAAAGCAAAGAGAAGCCAGGGGAAACGTGTGTTGCTGAACAAGCCCAAGAGGACAAAGTCGGCATACATGGAATAATTGCTCCACTCCATAACTCTGTGGGATACACAAATGAGAGATGGATATAATAGGTAAAGTTGGACACACAAGGTAAACATTGGGTTGCTTAAAGCCTCATGTGGCCACACAAAAATCAAGTTCATCAAATCTCTTTGTGTTATAGCCCAATATTTCCAATAATTCCTGAGGTTGATTCCAATTATAGATTGCCTTAAGAAATTAGCTTTTACCTTTGGGACCTAGGTAGACCCACCTTCATTCAAGAAGTTGAAAACTTTCAATCTCATGGAAGACCAGACACAGAAAGCTTATGTCACACTATACCATCATTCATTCAAGGATGATATTCTTAATTTACTATTACTTTTTGACTCTGAGGTCACAAGAAAACAATTTTATGTCTATTGGCTCAAGAACATTTATTTATTTACTTGTGCTCAAGCACAAACTTGCATTGAGATGGATATAAATAAAACAGATAAAAATGAGATTTCTGACAGTATAGTTCCTCCCATGGACACAGCAAATCTATAGTCACATGTGGAATAAGTCCCTGTGGAAAGAACCTAAAAATTAAAGGAACAATGGCCAGAGCAAAGGGTAAAAATATAGCATCAAGATGGATAGTAGACACAGATACATGATCATACCAAAGGAAGAAACCATCGCTCAGCAGTGGCAGTCAACAATTGAGAAGGATCACAAAGGTGTGTTTATAGGACCCTATATAGGACAGAAAAGCCCCCAAAACACTTGATTTTAAAATAACAATGGGGAATACATCAAGGAAAGCTGTAAAATTACAGCAAATGGAAAATCTCTTAAAGGGCTTGCATGAAGACTTGACCCAAAAGCAGTGCAAAAACACCAGATTGAAATGTGCATAAACTTTATTACTAATCTTGAAGCATGTACTAGAGAGACAGGAACTATTTGGGATTCTACTGGGGAACTAAAACATCAGTGGGAGTCTTTTTTGTGATCTCAGACTACCTTGCTAATACTGTTTTTGGCAAGCATTATTTTAGACATTTCCATCTAACCTGCTGTTGGTAATATGCATACCATACTGAGAGCCCCACCTACTTGTGACTCCCATCTGGACCTCACAGCCAACTGAGCAATAGGCAAAACTTCAGTAAAAGACCTAATAAAACAGAGATAAGAAGTCTGTATGGTGAAGAATTAAAAGTATTGGTGATAAAAAAGTTCACCAAACTGAGGAGAAGAATGGATGAACAAAAAGCAGATTTCAACAAAGAGATAGAGAATACTAAGTTATAACTGAATTAAAAAAAAATTAGATTAGTTTAACAGGAGTTGGACTGTGTATAAGAACAAATCAGGAAGATGGAAGACAAAGTTATGGGATTCACCTAGAAGGAGCAGCAAAACTGAAAAATAAATAAAAAGTGAAGATACCTTAAGAGAGCTTTGGGACAACATCACACAGAATGATATTTGCATATAAAACCTCTAAAAGATAAGAGAAAGAACCAGAAAAAAATATTTGAAGAAATAATGGCTGAAAATTTCCCTCATATGGGAAGGAAACAGACATTCAGGTCCAGGGAGACCAGAGACCTTGGAATAAATAAATCCAAAAAGACACACATCAAAACATACTAGAATTAAAATAGTAAACTTAAGGATAAAGAGAAAATCCTAAAAGCAGCAAGAGAAAAACAACTTATTATGTACAAGGGAAAACTCATAAGGCTATCAGCAGATTTTTCAGCAGAAATATTACATGTCAGAAGGGAGTGGCTTGACATATTCAAAGTGCTGAAAATAAAAACACTTCAAACCAAAAATTATTTTTTGGCAAGTTCATCCTTTAGAACTGAAGGAGATATTAAGAGTTTCCCAGAAAAGCAAAGGGCTTCCCTAGTGGCTTAGACAATAAAGAATCTGCTTGCAACGTGGGAGACCTGGGTTCAGTCCCTGGGTTGGGAAGATCCCCTGGAGAAGGAAGTGGAATCCACTCAGCATTTTTGCCTGGAGAATCCCCATGGACAAAGAAGCCTGAAAGGCTACAGTCTATGGGGTTGCAAAGAGTTGGACACAACTGAGTGACTAAGCATACCCACAGAGAAGCAAAAGCTGGAATTCACCACCACTAAAATGGCCTCACAAGAAATGTTGAAAGGGACTTATTGAAACTGAAAGAATGGCACTCATTAATAATATGAAAACACATAAAGTAAAATTTTTACTGAAAAAGTAAACATACAATAAAGATAGTGGACCAAATGCATAAGGCAAGCTTAAAAGCAAAAAAAAAAAAAAAAAAAAAAAAAAAAAAAAAAAAAAAAACCAAAAGTAGTAAAACATAGAGGGGATAGATAGAAAGCTTTGGAATGTATTTAAAGTTAAGTTGCTACCAACTTAAAACACTCTGCTGTTTACTTAGGATCTTATATTAATATATAAAACTAAAGACAAATGCAAGGAATATACTTATAGATAATACACAAAAGGGACTGAGAAAAGGATCAAAACATAACACTAAAGAAAACCACCAAATATAAAAGAAGAGAGGAAGAGAAGAAAAGATAGGAGCCACAAACATGGCCAGAAAATAGTTAGCAAAATGGAAATAAGTACATCTTATCAAAAAAAAAAAAAAAAAAAAAAAAAAAGAAAGAAAGAAAGAAAAAGAAAGAAAGCTCATTTGTATGCTGCCTTGAAGAGGCTCACTTCAGAAATAAGGACACACATAGACTGAAGGTTAAATGATGGAAAAATACAGTTTATGCAAATGGAAATTACATGAAGGTTGGTCTACTTATACTCATATCACAAAACAGATTTTAAAACAAAGACTATTAGAAGATGAGTAAAGGCATTACATAATGGCAATGGGATAAATCCAGTAAGAAAATATATTTACAAACATATATTCACAGAACATGGGGCACCAAGATATATAAAGCAAATATTAACGGACTTGGAAGATTAAAAGCAATACAATAAAAAATAGTAGAATTTAACATCTCACTTATATCAGTGCAAAAATCGAGACAAAAAAAATCAATAAGGAAACAGTGAACTTAAAATATACATTAGTCCATATAGACTTGACAGATATATAGAACATTTCATCTATAAGCATCAAAATACATGTTATTCTCAAGTATACTTGGAGTATTCTCCAGGATAGATCACATGTAAAGTCATAAAACAAGTCTCAGTAAATGTTAGAAGACTGAAATCATATCACATATCAATATTCATTTATAATAAAAAGTCTCATCAAAATAAGTATAGAGGAAACGTGCTTCAACATGATAAAGACCATATATGAGGAACCCAAAGCTAACATCATATTCAATGGTGAAAAGCTGAAAACTTTTCCCCTACGATTGAGAGGACAAGGATGCTGTCTCTCACCACTTTTATTCAACGTGGTATTGGAAGGACTAGCTACAACAACTAAGCAAGAAAAATAAATAAAATACATCCAAGTTGGAAAGGAAGAGAAAAACTGTCACTATTTAAAGATTATGTGATGCCATGAATGAAAAACTCTAAAGATTCCACCAAAAATTTGTTAGAACTAATAAATAAATTTAATTAAGTCTCAGTATACACTAATAATACATTACCAAACCAATCTCACTTGTGATCAAAATAAAATCAATAAAATACATAGGAATATGTTTAACCTAAGCAGTAAAAATCTTATGTATTAGAAATGATAAGACACTGATAATAGAAATTGAAAATGAAAAAAAGATATTGTGCAATCTGAATTGGAAAAATTAATACTAATGTTGATACTACTCAAAGCAATCTATAGACTTAATGTAATTCCTATCAAAATGCCAAGTCATATTTCATATAGTAAAACATATAATTCTAAAAATTGTCTGAAAATATAAAAGACCCCCCAAATAGCTAAAATAATCTTGAGGAAGAAGGACCAAGCTGGGGGAATCACACTCCCTGATTTCAGAGTATACTACAAAGTAACTAAAATAGTATGATTCTGCCACAGAAACAGACATATTCATATGAATGAATGTAACAGAATGGAAACCCCAGAAGAAAAAAAAAATCACACATATACACAGACATACTTAGACAATTAATCTATGACAAAGTAGCAAAGAACATACAATAGAGAAATCAGAGCCTTTGCAATAACCAGGGCTAAGAAAACTGTACAGTTACATGCAAACAAATGAGACTAGACCACTATCTTATACCATATACAGAAATTAACTCAAAATGGATTAAAAACTTTAATGCAAAATCTGAAATCATAAAATTCCTAGAAGAAAACAAGCAATAATGTTACTGACTCTGCTTTTAGCACTATTTTGTGGAAAATAAACAAATGGGATTACATTAAGCGAAAAAGTTTCTGCACATTGAAGAAAATCATCTTCAGAATGAAAAGGAAACCCACTGAATGGGAGAATACATTTTCAAATCAAGATTCCATTAAGGGGCTAGTATTCACAGTATATAAAGAGCTTATATGACTCAATACAAACAACAACAACAAAAAATAAAAATTTTATAAGGAACAAAAGATCTGAATAGACATTTTTCCAAAGAAGACATACAGATGGTCAACAAACATCAACAGTTGCTCAACACTACTAATTATTAGGGAAACAAAAAACAAAATCAAAATGAAGTATTATCTCATACTTTTTAGAATGAATATTGTGGAAAAGACAAGGAATAACAAATGTTGGAGACATTGTTGAAAAAGAGGAATCTTTCTAGTTCCTTGTTAGTAGGACTGTAAATTGATGCATGCACTATAGAAAAGATTATGGAGATTTTGCAAACAGTAAGAACAGAACTACTATATGACCTATCTATTACAGTTCTGGGTATTTATCGAAGAAAACAAAAACACTAATTTGTAAAAATACATACACTCTTATGTTCACTGCAGCATTGTTTGCATTTGCCTGGATATAGAAACAACCTAATGATCCATTGATAAATGAATGAATAAAGAAGATGTGTGTGTGTGTGTGTGTGTAGAAACAGGAAATCTTCCCAACTCTGGACTGATCCCAGGTCTCCCACATTGCAGGCATATTCATTACCATCTGAGCCATCAGGGAAGCCTAATCAAGCACTACTCAATCATAAAAATAATGAATCTTGACATTTGTGACAAGGATGGAATTTGAGGTAATTATGCAAAGTGGAATAAGTCACACAGGAAGAAAATACTGTATAATTTCACTCATATATGAAATCTAAAACACACACACACAATGAAAAAACAAAGCAGAAATAAACTCATAGATAAAGTAGATAGATTATTGTTTACTACAGGGGAGGGAGACTAGGGAGAGTGAAATGAGTGAAGGATCTCATCTGTATGATGATGGATTATAACTAGATTTATGGCAATGATTACTCTGCAGTGTATACAGCTATTTAACTATAATGCTGTACTCCTGAAACTTACATAATAATTTTTAAAAAAGCAACAACAACAAAAAACAGAAATGAAAGCTGTATAACTAAATATGGAGTGCTATGTAAGTAGTGGAAAATCCCCATCATATACTTCTCCTGTATACTAGACTCTAGTTCTCACAATTAGAATGCAGTTTGAAAACCATTGATCAAGAATATACACTTTGACTATGCAAGGATAATAACTGTAACTGATTTTACCTAACTTAACCCTATTCTTGACATTTTTCTATATTGCAAAACTTGAGTATTTAGTTTATATTTGTTAGGTCTTGGATATCTGAAAATAATTACTCCATTTTGGAGGAAAAAAGCACAAGAGTTCAATTATAAATCATTAGAAGAAAGGCAATTAGGCAGAAATATTTAGAGTTAAGTTGTGTTTAGTTTTCTTTTTTCAGCAGAAATTAATAATTAATAGAATAAACAGCTTATATAACAATTAAATGAAATTAATAACTAATACACAAATTTTAATAGAAAAAAGTGAAAAAAAAGAACAGATTTAAATGATACTGGAGGGTATGATCTTTCAAAAGAGAGGTTTTTCTGTTTAAGCCTGATATTTAGTTATGCATGTATAGCTATTTTACTTAAATAATATTTATTTAATAAATATTAAATAATATTTTACCATACTTAATGAAGTCCTAGGTTATTTGAACAAAAGTTCCTATTGGTATCATATAGAACTGGACTCTCCAATATGGTGCTACAAGCCACATGAGGCTGTTGAGGACCTGAAACATAGCTTTTCTGAACTAAGTCGTGCTGAAAGTACAAATAACATTAAGAATCAAACATTAAGTAAGACAACAGATATGCAACATATCACATTTGATTTTTTATATTGACTAAATACTGAAATGACAATTTTTTGCATATACTTGGTTAAATAACATAGATTAAATTTGTTTAACTTGTTTATTTTTATGTTTTTAATGTTGCTACTAGAAAATTTAAAATCACCTCTGTGACTCCCAACAGATTTCTAATGGAGAGCAATGTTCTAGAAGCTTCCCTTTCCCAAAATATTTTTCCAAATAACTCTGTCCAAGCAAGTTTGTCAGAATTGATTAAAATCCGTATTAGAAAGAACTGAGCACAAACTTAGGTTTAATAGCAAATTAGAAAGTAGTCAGAGCACATTGATAACAGAGTGCTTAGTGCTTTTTAGTTATTCATAAATTTTAATTTGCTTTCCTCAACAACCCAATGAAACACTGGTTTATCTATTCTACATATTTTTTTCCATTTATTTTTATTGGTTGGAGGTTAATTACTTTACAATATTGTAGTGTTTTTTGTCATACATTGACATGAATCAGCCATGGATTTACATGTATTCCCCATCCCAATCTCCCCTCCCATATTCTACATATTTTTTAAGTAATATTTCTCAGGGGCATAAGACCAGTGGAAGTATAGTAGCTTTCTGCTATTTTCCAGTAATCCAAAATAGATATCATTTCATAAATATTTCCTGAGGCACACTGTGTGAGTCATGGTTTACACTGTGAAAAGACCTAAAAGAATAGATAAGACATGGTTCCTGCCTTTCACGAGTGTTGAATTGAGACAAATAAAAATCCCTAAAATAAACGTGGCCACAGGGGCACTTTAAGAATGGTTTTGATTATAATCTTTGTGGTTTTGACTGCTCCCCAACTTGTGTGTAAATGTAGAACATGAAAAGGGCAGAACCTCGTGATAAGAATTTGATGAAATTGGAAGTTGAATTCCAGCGGCAGCTTCATGAGGAAACTCATACCACGGATCCTCTGCCCTTTTCACCAAAACTAAGTTATGACAGATTAGATCTGTAACTATGGAAAGCACGTTTTCAGCTAGGTTCTTATTTATTTGGCCCACATTATATTCTTACAGATTTTCAGCTTTTCATTCTTTAAATATTACAAGCTTTACATCAGGACTTTCATACACTGTTTTTCTGACATGTGTGCTTCTGGTTCACTCTTCCCCTCACTCCTCACTGTGTTAAACCACTAGGGAAATTAAAAGCAAGCACTCCACAACAATTCACATGATGAAGAGAGTTGGAAATGCCCACTCAGAGCCCTTTAGATACTTAATAAGAACAAGCTCCTTAGAGGACTTGGCTCCTTATTTCACTATAAATTCAGAGGATGGTAGATGGTTAGTAGAGATCAAGTACAGTGCTTGTTATTGGTCCATGGAAAATGTTAAAGCTCAAGAGAGACAAATGGGCCTCCAACTCTCTCTTTCAGGCAAAGAGGTCCCTAGCCCTGACCACGATGATTTCTAGCACTGCAACTCAATGATGAGTCCCTAGAGATCTCAGCATTCTTCAAAAAGGGAAAGGGATTTCAGCATCTCCACAATCCCTCCAATTTTAAAAGCATGTTTGTCATACTCTATTAGTGTTGAATCATGTCCAGCATTTAGAGAATTACAAAGCATATGTTAAATATGTGAAAATAAGAAAATAGTAAGGGATCAACTGGAACTCTTGATGTCCCATATAATAGCTATTTCTATGCTTATGTATAATTTCTTTTATCTTAGTATATTTTCTATTTGATTATATATACATATATTTAATATCAATATCATATTAATACTACTATTAAAATAGTATATTAATATCAGTATATATACTAGTATTTTATACTGTTAAGTATACCTTTCTATGTAGAAGTGTAGTTCTTATACAGTATATCATTGTGGTGAATAAAGTAATATGCAACTACCTGTTTCTTAATTGGTTGACATTCACTGTTCATAAGTTTGATTACAATGTACAACATTGTGGGATTAATTTTATGAAAATAGGCCATGCAGAATGTATTATTAAACTCTTGAAGTCTATCACCAAATTGTTATACAAAGCCAATGACTAGTGATGCTAAATGAACAACAATGGAGCACACATGTAGTATGATACTACAACATTTATTACTAGTACCTAAACTTTAGTGTGACTTTCTTTGATAATAAAAAATGAACATATTATTGTATGTATATTTTGTCTTTCTATTATTTATTTTGGGGTTTCATTGTTCATGACCCTTGCCCTTTTTATATTGGTGATTTCTAAAAAAAATAGCATTTGTATATACTTCAAAGCTATATACGTAAATATACTTTTTTGACAATAGGAACATTCTTGAAACCTTACATCAAAACAAATCTGTATAGTATTTTCCAAAGCAGAGGAATTACCTACATCCTAATGTATACCATAAAGAATTGAGAGAAAAGCTGGGAGAAGAAATCAGATGAAAAGATATAAAATTTATATGAGTGGTACTGATTCATGAGTACCTATAATTAGGACATTGAGGTATATTAACCTCAAGATTCCCTAGTATGCCCTTAGTTTAAAACAGCTTCCCAATAAGTCCAGAATAGGATACTATTTCAAATACCACATAATTAATTGAAAAAAAGTCCTCAGAGTTACTTACCTTACACAGTAGCTCCCCCCAATTCTGATGGTCTGAAGTGAAGATCAAGTACCTACTGTACAGAGAAAAATCTTACAGAACTAAAGGAGTAACATGGAATTGCCCAGCAATTTTTAAGTAACTTTGGGTAACTTGGAGGCATGAATAGACTTTTCAAACTGAGAGCTGGTATTCTAGATGAAGGCAAAGCAAAGAGAAGAAAAGCAAAGAGAAGGGAGTATATTAAGGTGGAGTGGCTATGGATTCAAATAATAAAATGGTACATTGGCTTGAGCATAGGATTATTAACATATCTTGTTGGCTTAAGGGTCGGCCCCAACCAAAGTGAGATACTTCCAAACAGGCAAGTATAGACAAATAGATTGAGAACCTGTAGATGGACAGGCTGAGTCCTTAAATGCCTAATAAATATGGTGCAAGGACAACTGGCACCAGCTACATTATGCAAGCTGGTACAAACAAAGAGAGCAAGCAATTTAAATAAGAGAGCTTGAATTATCAGAGTAGAACAGTACTCTCATTTAGAAGAATAATTGACATCAGCACATCAGTCCCTGGGGCACTTTGTCCCTAACCTACAATTACACAGTTTATATAGGTGCGATTTGTTCATTCGCCTTTTTTAAAAATAAATTCATAAATATGTATGATTTTTAAAAAAATCATAAAGCTGTCAATTTTCAAAGAATTGTAATAATTAAGCTGCCTATACTCAAACTACTTTTTTTAGAAAAGAATTTTTCATTGCATTATTTTGAATCACTCTTTCTTTTTTACATTTCTAACCCTTATGCATTCCTCTTCTCAAGGGTTAAAAAGGAAAATCCTATCCTCCTAATAAAGTATTGTCTGCTAAAGACACTACATTTTAAGCCTATCCTGTCACTAAATCATTCACTTGGTATGTAACCATCTTATATCTTTTATAACTTTTTACTAGTTATAAGTAAAAATTTCAGCATTGAAAAACATTTAGAATATATAGAAAAACATCGAAAATATATAAGAAAATAAAATCTTTGAGTTACTTAAAGAATAAGGTCGCCTTTCCTCTCATTTCTAATATTCTCACAAGTGCCAATCCTCTACTCTTGGGGAAAAGACAAAATATAAACAACTAAAACAACCAAAGAAAAAATCCTTTGACCAGGGTCTTTGCTATGTTGTTATCTCACTCTGTATCATCTGTTGACCCTTTATCATGCAATTCACATTTAATTATGCCTTCTGTGTATGTAAATGAAGACAGGATTTCAGGTGGTTTGAGCTTAAAGTTTAAATAATACAGGAAGTCTTACTCAAGATTGCATAGCTATGTACAAACATATTGTCTTTGGATGAGGAAAGAAATCCTTTCAAATTACAAACTGAAAAAGTTAATAAATGCCAAGAAGAAATTCATAAAAAAAAAAAACCTAACATAATATGGTTGTCATTTAACTGCTTGACACTTAAATTGTGTTTCTAGCAATTTGCGGCTGCATATTCTGTGATTGCACTTCATAAGACAATGACATTTTTCTATAAAGAGAAAGATAATTTTAATCTAGTGTGGTTGACTGAGAATTTTTTTCTTTCATTTTCATAACTTTAGAAAAGCTCATTTCTGTGTCTTCTGCATTTTTAAGATTGTGATCCAATTTGAGATAACTGTCATTAAATTACTTTTCTATATGGCCTGCCTTGGCCTGAACTTCCCAGAAATTTGATCTTAGAAAATTGAATATTGAATTGTAAGTTTTTCTAAAGAAATGTGGTCCAGGTAGTCAAAGGGAAGGACAAAGGGGGGGGGGGGGCGGTGGTTAAAACAGGAAAAAAGAGACAGCCAGTGTTAAGATAACCTGATGTGATGGCAACCACAAAAACTGCTGTCTGGAAGTTCCCAGAGACCCCGGAAAGCCCAGGTCAGATACATCTTAGCACTGCCCTTTATAAGGAAGAAATGGATCAACATCCATTACCAGCCCACCAGGTCTTTATTAAGGTTTCCCTCCAGACTGTGCCTGCACAAACTCAAAATTTATCTTCCCTGGAAACTACTTCTTGATAAAGAGCAGGAAGAGATGTCTGGCAAAGATGAGTTCCCATCTGGCTTACCAACATAACTGTTAGTTCAGAACATAACTGATTTTTTGGGTGGTTCTTCTTGTTGAGTTATAAGAGTTCTTTTTGTTACTCTGGATATTAATCTCTATTCAGTTATACCATTTGCTAGTATTTTCTCCCATTATGTGCTCAGTTCTTTACTCTCTTGATAAATCATTTGATACTCACACATTTAAAAGTATGATTTAGCTTAATTTACTTATTTTTTTCCAGTGATTTTGGTTTTACATCCAGAAATCACTGCTAGATCAAATCTCAGAAAGATTTTCCCTTGTGTTTTCTTATAAGAGTTTCACAGCTTTAGGTCTTACTTTTAGGCCTTTGATTCATTTTGAATTAAATTGGAAAGTGTGTGTTCTCCAACTTTGCTCTTAATTTTCAAAATGTTTTGGATATTTGGGTTCCCTTGGGATTGCAAATAAATTATAAAGCTCTTAGAGCCAGAAGCAAGTCTGTGGATATCAGATATAAAGATGTGAATAGAGTTAGCCTATAGTTAAAATATATTCCTTTTGCAAATTTTCAAAAGGAGAATGGCTTATGACACAAAAATATATGTCACTTGATCACATTGCTAGGGGCACACCAATGGTCTGGAAATGATAATGGCTGCTAATTTTTCAGAACTGTTAAAAAACACCAACATAGCTATAATTCCTAATGAATATCCAGCAGGATGAGTAACAGAGAGACCCATGTGCAACTCATAGCACAATTACAAAACACAACAGACAAAGACGATTACAAAATGATCTAAAAAAAGAGAGGTTACTTAAGGTACAGACAGTGAAACTGAAAGTTGACTTTTTAATTGCAAACAAAGCAAGTCAAAAAAGAGAAAAATGCTATCTTCAACAAACTGTGAGGTATCTACCACAAATTTGTATATCACAAATAAATTTGTGGTGTACAAGGAAACCAGATCTGAAAGAGACACGTGTACCCCAATGTTCATTGCAGCACTGTTTATGATAGCCAGGACATGGAAGCAACCTAGATGCCCATCAGCAGATGAATGGATAAGAAAGCTGTGGTACATATATACCATGGAATATTACTCAGCCATTAAAAAGAATTCATTTGAATCAGTTCTAATGAGATGGATGAAACTGGAGCCCATTATACAGAGTGAAGTAAGCCAGAAAGATAAAGGCCAATACAGTATATTAATGCATATATGTGGAATTTAAAAAGATTGTAACAATAACCCTATATGCAAAACAGAAAAAGAGACACAGATGTACAGAACAGACTTTTGGACTCTGTGGGAGAAGGCGAGGGTGGGATGTTCAGAGAGAACAGCATTGAAACAAGTATACTATCAAGGGTGAAACAGATCACCAGCCCAGGTTGGATGCATGAGATGGGTGTTCAGGGCTGGTACACTGGGAAGACCCAGAGAGATGGGATGGAGAGGGAGGTGGGAGGGGGGATCGGTAGGGGGAACACATGTAAATCCATGGCTGATTCACGTCAATGTATGGCAAAAATCACTACAGTGTTGTAAAGTAATTAGACTCCAACGAATAAAAATAAATGGAAAAAAAAATAAATTTGTGGTGTAAGTCGTTGAGATTTTGGGGGTTGTATTTAATTCCTACAATAGCTTTTAGTGTTTGCAGACTGGTGTATTATTACATTTTATAGATGTATAATAATATATGTAGGGCTCAGCACCAAAGAATTAGCAATGTATCTTGAATGTTCTGATATACAAATAGAATGAGATAAAAACAAAATTCGGGGGGAGGAGCCAAGATGTCAGAGGAGTAGGCGGGGAGACCACTTTCTCTCCTACAAATTCATCAAAAGAATTACTGAACGCAGAGCAAACTTCACAAAACAACTTCTGATCGCTAGCTGAGGTCATCAGGCGCCCAGAAAAGCAGCCCATTGTCTTCGAAAGGAGGTAGGACAAAATATAAAAGATAAAAAGTGAGACAAAGGAGCTAAGGACGGAGATCCGTCCTGGAAAGGGAGTCTGAGGTGGCATTGCTTGGGGTAGGGTCCGGGCCTGAGTGCCCTGAGGACAATCGGAGGGAGCTTCTGTGAGTTGCCAACTTGAACTGTGGGAGAGCAAAACAGAGAGAGAGAAAATTAACGGGCCGAACACACTACCAGCCGTTCGCAGAACAAAGGGACCGAGAAAGTCCAGAGAAGAGCTCGCAGGCTGCGGACTGGCCCAGCCCTGCCGGAGGCAGGAGGCAGGGGGGAGGGGAGGGTCGCGGCGAGACACAGGGTGCAGGCACCCGACAGGCGCGGGCGGGCATTGGGGCTGCGGACGCGGAGGGCAGAAGGCGCACGCACCCGACTGGCGCCTGCGGAAACTGAGACTGGGTCCGCGGCAGGGAGTGGGCACGCCACACCTGGGGAGAGTGCGCCCATCAAGCCCCTGGCTGCCTGGACTGCTCTGACAGGGAAGGCACAGAGAGCAGGCACAGCTTTTTGCTCCGCGCCTTTGTGGAACACCCGAGGGCTGGAACCGCGCGCAGCGCGGGGCGCGCTCCATATGGAGCGGCCGGGAGCCTGAGCAGCGCAGACAGAGACAGCAGCGCCAGCCCCTCCCCGCAGTGCCAGCCCCTCCCCGCAGCGCCAGCCCCTCCCTGCAGAGCGACGGAACTAGCTACCTGAATGAGTCCACCTCCGCCCGCCTGTGTCAGGGCGAAAATGAGGCTCTGAAGAGACGGCAAACAGAGGCCAAATAAACAAAGGGAACCGCTTCAGAAGGGACCGGTGCAACAGATTAAAATCCCTGTAGAAAACACCGACTACACCGGAAGGGGCCTGTAGACATCGAGAAGTGTAAGCTGGAACGAGGAGCTATTTGAAACTGAGCCGAACCCACACTGACCGCAACAGCTCCAGAGAAATTCCTAGATATATTTTTATTTTTTTATTTTTTTTAAGAAAGAAAAAAAAAATTTTTTTTAATTTTTATTTTTTCTCTTTTATTTTCCTTTAAAATTCCCTATTACTCCCCCATTACTCCTTAACTTTCATTTTCATAGATTTTTATGATTTTTTTAACTAGGGAAAAAATTTTTTTTCTTTCCTTTTTTTTTTTCTTCTTTTTTTTGTTTCCTTTTTTCTTCTTCTATTTTGATTTTTTCTTTTCTTATTTCTTTAAAAGTCCTCTAGTACTCCTCTTTACTACTGCTTAATTTTTCATTTTCAATACACTATAACCTTACCAAAAAAAAAAAAAAAAGGAGAGAAGCCCTATTTTTAAACTGAAATTCAGTTCCCATTTTTATTCAGGAGTGTGTTGATTATTTTCTCCCAATCTTGACTCTCTGTTTTCTACCTCAGAACACCTCTATTTCCTCCTTTCCCCTTCTCTTCCCAATCCAATTCTGTGAATCTCTGTAGGTGTCTGGGCTACGGAGAACACTCTGGGAACAGACAGCTGCGTAGATCTGTCTCTCTGCTCTTGAGTCCCCCTTTTTCTCTTCCTGCTCATCTCTATCTCCCTCCTCCCTCTCCTCTTCTTCATGTAACTCTGTGAACCTCTCTGGGTGTCCCTAACGGGGGAGAATCTTTTCGCCATTAACCTAGAAGTTTTATTATCAGTGCTGTATAGTTGGAGAAGTCCTGAGACTACAGGAAGAATAAAACTGAAATCCAGAGGCAGGAGACTTAAGCCCAAAACCTGAGAACACCAGAAAACTCCTGACTACATG